>NW_008751795.1:1125519-1173812 GCF_000715545.1 Opisthorchis viverrini
CGATCAACAAACACATCGAAATTGATCCCATTTACCAGCCACTAAGAGTGAGAGAACTCCAGAACCACCGAGCTTAAAGCTGCAAAATCAATCAGACGAGGACATCATATGAGAAGGACGAAAACATCATTCAAACGGACACATCAGTTGGATTGGAGGAAGCGCCCAATCAAAGCACCAAATCAACCGACGGACGAAGGGACGCTGACCGCTAAGGTGGAGGAAATAGGGCGGCACAAGCAACCAATCAAACTCAAGAACGTCAGACCACAACGCAACAAAGATCACAAATGGACCAATAGATTCACCAAATTTGTTACACTTTAAGTAGCCAATCACGTCAGAAGATAACAGATAGCCCTCGAATGCTATATAAGCGCACGGAGGCAAGGAAGAAGTACCCACTCAACTGCGTACTGATGATGTCTCCTCGTATGGCGACGAAACTTTTGCAAGCCAATTGCCAAGCTCGGCGAACAGATCAACAGCCACCTGATCAACAACCAATAAACTCACCCGAGCTACCAATATTTCAACAAATTACCAATAGCAGTGACGTGTTATCACGTTCGCACTGCTCGATGTAGTGACTGGGTCGGCTTATCAGTTCCGTTAGTGCATTTTACTGTGGAACCAAAACAAACTGGCACTTATGTGTACACACGCTACGCGATCAGACCAACCACTAATTTATTAAGTTATTTTCTAAGACGTAACACAACCAACTTGGCCGTAACAGCTTACGGAGAATCTCCGATTGTGTGCGCGGTGGCGGCCATCTCGTGATTCTAATCTAATTGTGAGATTTTCTAGCAAAGCTATGGAGAAAATATTCGTGGTGTATTTAAATGGGTAACCAAAAATACTGAGCATTCACAAGGCATAGTTTCGATCCTTAAATCTGTTTTTTTATAAAGCTTGCTTTGATTGTATAATTCTTCATTCACTTATGGTCAGCAGCAAGTTTGTCCTTTTCTGGTTCAAACTACCCGTCACCATTTTCCATCCAAAGTAGTTAAGAACACTACAAAAGATTCTACGATTCCCACCCACTCGTGAGTCTTTATTTCTCACGAGGGAGAAAATAAATGTGTTTCCATGTTATTAGCGAATAAAAAGAACTGACGTCCACCAAAATGCTCCTTTATACCAGACATACTTCAATCGATATTCACAATGTAACCAGTTTGTTCAAACTTTAACAGTGTTTTGAATTCCTTTACCGCAAAAAAAGACAAGCAAATTAAAACTGTACGCCAATATTTGGCGACAAGTTGGTAGTGTGGGGACATTTTCGACTTCCAATGTCATTTTCGTCTGCCAAGTAGAGTCAACCTGTTTTCTAAGACGGAGAAGCACTTTTACTCTTGGCAAACGGAGCACAGTATGTTTAAGCAGGCGATAGATTGTGTCCATGGGAAACCCTCGGTGAGACATTCTCTTGCATATTTAACTAACCCAACTGGATTTACGTCATTCAGTTTAACAAGTATATTTTTGCACAAACGTCCAACAAACACTGTTGCAAAACCTTTCTCAGTGCGGCTGAAATTACTACCAGACGGATAACGTACGTTGTTTGGGGTATCGGAGTTCCACTTTGGTAAACTTTCCCCATCCATAGGTAGTTCGCGGTCGAATCTGCGTGAAAAATGGATGAAGAACGGAAAAATCCCTAGAAATTCCAGAACACTCTCAGAAACGACGAATCATTAAAGCAGGTAAAAATACGTGTGCATGCAGATTATTATACCCTGGTCATAAGTATAACAATTAGCGCAATTAGGATCTATCGCGATCGTCATAACACTAGGGAATAAAAGGATTGACTGTTTCGGAACTTCTGAAATCAGTGACAGCAGGTTCCGAGAGCTGACAAAAAGGATGGGCCTTTGAGGCTTATTTAAGCCCGTTCTCTCTGAGAGATGTAACTGTATGTACCTAACTACATGGATATGAGTCCACTTGAAAGAACCACTTAGAAACGAGGCTCTCTTGGACACTAGTTGGTTCAGTACTTAAGTTTTTTCGAATAATTTTACTTTAGAGGACGTTATAGTTCCCGTTAACTGTTTTCCTATACCCGGCCAACTTTACGTGGGTATATAATACTCAAAGGCCTATATACCCCTGTTATGTTTGATAATCGTCTTTTTTGAAGGAAGTTGGATACCGATAGATTCGCGAAGCATTGTAAGATTGCATTATAAAGCGAGCCAAAAACCTGTTCGGGGAACCATACATCCTGAAAACAACGACAGATTAAATTATTATGGCCCATTACCAGGGAAATTTCCTGAATTCTGTGAAAACTGCAACTGACTGTATGTCGTCACCAGATCCCAGTATCCTAGGAAGAAATGGCAGCTGCTTGTACGACAAGCTGCACAGCAGTACTAAAGGTCTCGGTTCGCGACAGTTCCAAGCTTTACCACTCTCGATGTGTACTTCTAGAATGTGTGTATTCTGGAATATTATTCGTGCTCTCCAGCTCTAACGAAACCTGCTTAGAACGAGAGGAGAGCCCGGCGTAGTCATGCTGAGTAGAATGTCGTCTATCGTGGAAACCGTAACCAACTGTAGACTTTACCACATGTTCTGCGGTCCTGTTGGATCAGGCAGGATATTTGATGCTGCAAGGGTACCTGTAAAACGTCTCGGTCTTCTAGGCTACATCGTCTCAGAGAAGTTGAGAGCACTTCCCTTGACATCTTTCATCAAGCCTTACCCACTTGCATTTCGGGAACGACAAACAACTGTGGCTGACGTGGCTAGGGTGAGCGCGAAGTGATTGTGCGAATGAGAAGAGGCAGAAACCCGATGCTGTTGATGCTTCCCCCGCCATTATCTCAGCACTACGTGCCACAGAACGTGGTTTTAATTTTTTTGTTTCGGTGATAATTTAAAACTGAGGGATTTCCTTTCTTCAGTCCACCAAAGCTGTTGGTGAACTGAGACCTCTTAAGGTCACCCTACGCGACTTGTGTTTGCTCGTCATTTCAGACTCTCTAAGTAATTACGACACTTACGCAGGGTACATATCTTTCGGCAAAGATTCTTGTCATTAACTTTCATGTCTAATACGGAATAACGGACACTTTTGCCTGATGAACGAGTTCTGAATCTATCAGTGCTCAATGTGCGTTCGAGAGTATTCAATGTTGCTTGTTCTCTCTTCATTCGCTGATATTTACAAGTGGGTGATCCATGCCAAACCTTTTTTTTACATTTGTTCAAGGCCACTTCGCCTTACTGGATACTACTGATGGAAAGTTCCTCTTTCCTCAAGTGTGCTTCCGTGCATCCTTTCACATCTCTTAAATGTGGTTTTGACAAATGGTGTAAATTTCTCGTATGGGTTCAAGATGGCAAAAAGAATCCAGTCACGCCGATTGCTGCGAATATTGGCGGGGGCAGTTTAAGTTCTTGGTCAACATGCAAACAAATTATGCATTAGTTTTACTATTTCGTCTCTAATGAATGCAATATCCTCCATACAACTCACATTCAGTCATAAAATGGGTCGTAATCTTGCCATTACCCTGATGATCCTAATCGCAAATCACAGCATTTTTTTTACAGAAAACTATCGAGTCTGATACCATAAAACCGATATTTCACCAGAAATTAGCAAAATACTTAGCTCCAGGAATAATCCGGTTGTTTATTCGTTCTATTTGTGAAAGGTCTCCCACTTGTATATTGCACCCGAACAAAACAGGAAGTTTAATCCAATGGTAGTAAATCATTTCGTGTGGGCGAAACTCTCGGATGGGTTAAATATCACAGTTCCATATACTTCACAAGAGAGAGGAAGACTGTAATCATGTCATTTCAAGAGGTTTTACTGTTTGGTTAAATGAATGTTGCTCACTACAGTAACCGCCACCCGAATTTTTGTTTGTATTCAGTCCAATGCGCAACGTTTGGTAAGCCTGGTAACTATAGTCTAGCTACAGTCTCCGTTTGCCTAATGTTTTATCGGCCCAGTGTGAATGAATCCTCTGTGTCATTGATTCTTTTTCGATTTATTCATTTCAGTTTTTCATTCACCTCGACGTCCAAGCTATCGGGGGCCCATGGCATAAACCGCATTTGCTTTACGGGCACATACACTATATTATTGGCGTCTAGGAAAGACGCAACTGGTTTTGGTGACAATTACTAGACGAAAGCAGAATTACTCACTTCCATCGGTAATCTAAAGTGGTTCTACGTTACTGGGACGCGGTTTCCACTGTAAAGGATGAAATTACGAGATATTTTACGGACACCAAGACCAAAATTGTCCTTCCGAAATGTGGATAATAACACGATCAAAACGGAACAGAGAGCAGATCAGGCCGATGCAACATTTGCAAGTTCAATAGAAAGCACTTTTCATTAGTGGTGCTCACGTTTCTGACGAGCTTTTTGCTTGGTCCGTCTGTGAAAACAATTGTTTGACCATATGAAAGGACAGAAAATGCTCGGCTATGGCGTCGCTCTTATGGAGTTATTATGCGTTTACTAAGTAAATTGAGGCTTAGGAACGGTGAAGTTTCGGAAACGTAGAAAAACGTTTCATACGGTGTCTCTAGTAAATATGCCCACCTCCTGCAAAAACTCATATTGAAACTTCACCAAGGAAGTTCGGCATGATTTCCCATCCCAATTACTTTCACGCCAATCTCTTATCCACTTTCAATTGCTCGCGACTGTGCGGGAAACAAGAGCGTGTTTAACTGGTTGTCATAGCAAAACCCACCGGCGAACCATCGCCTTCCCCCAAACGGTCCACTGAAGGAGTCAATTCGATCATTGATGGCACGTTTATAACAAAATTATCTAGCTAGATGGACAGAAACCATGAAATAGTGTGTATTTGTGTACAAGCATCTAAACTGGATCACATGTTTATCGCCTGAAACTCCCACACTGATTTTGTTTAGAAGACTAGGCTACCTCTCACTGCCACTCTGTTGTATAGTATATGTGGATGGACAGATTGATTCGGGCTTCTACGCAGAAACGGCAGGCAGTTTTAACCTTCTGAGAAAAACTACATCATTCCTTTCTAATCCCATCTTAGTCTCATTGACATTTCGAAATCAGCCTTGCAACAGTAACCCTCTGTTCGACTGATCTGATAAGCCTATTTAGTTATAAACACGGTGGGTACATAAAACAGAAAGCAACGACGAAGTGCTGTACTGTTATTTATAACAGAAAGGCCCAACTAACAGCTATCGATGCAACAGACGCAGTGGTGATTAAATTAGCCGAAAACCATACCGTTTGGTCACCAAAGAAACGAAATGGTAGCCCATAAAAACAGTGGGAAGCTGACTGCTTTGAAACAAGTAAATGTTAAAAAGTTGCCTCCGTGTGTGTTGATTTACCATGGTTAAAGTCAGAGCCCAAAAGAGCTTCCGTGTCAGTGAATAGGAGTCATCAAAATGAGTAGTTCATTCCTCAAGCACATGGCTCAAGCCACCCAGAAATTCATTCTGAATTCTTCCTCGCCTTCAGTACTTAATAAACCAAACAAATCAGTAAAATGCCCACATGGAACCCATCCAAAGCTCTATCACCCAGATGAATAATGCCCCAAGCCTGATCTGATGTTAGATTCCACCTGACAATCAGTGATTGGGATAAGTCATCCATACTAGCATGATGGAACTTACTGCTAATGGCTGTTCCACTGAAAATTGCTATTGCTTATTCATTCACTGTTTACCTTAAAGTTCGGCCAACCGAGTAACTTTATCGCCTTGAAAAAGCTTGTGCGTTTGACCAGCGATACATCCGAAAGGGCAAACTCAAGCGTTTCAACATCATCCATAGGAACAACGAAAGTCAAGACAGTTCATTAACGCTTTCATTGTTCGGGGTTCATCACACAAGTCTGCCCCCAAGTGTTTGTTAGTCTTGTGCAATCCTATGTGTACATACAATGGAAGGTACGTTGTATTAAATACTCGTTGTCTGAAGGTTAGTTTGGTTTTGGCTGGAGATTCACCTGAAATTCACCAGAACCACTTATTTGTGGTATTTTTCGGATGTATGTGCTGAATAAGGAACACCTTATGTTTCAGGGTACCAGAAAGCGTCCGAAAGCTTCCAACATCAGATGCTTCCGTGATTTCCTCTCTGTACTGGGATGGAATGGTTTATGGTCAAACGTTTCAGCGCGAAATACGGACAGACACTATTCGGCAATTTAGGACTGAAATTTCCGGGAAACGGTCTTCCTAAGCGGCTCACAACTACATACAACAGATGCAAGCATTACGCATAAAAACCACAAACGAACGTTGTGCTGAACGTGGGCTTGTTGGCTGGATATTCACTAGATAGTCACAAAACAGTGACGCAACCATTTTCGTCTCTATACAATTTAGGTTATCCAAAAAGCAAACGGGAAGCATGGAGTGGGCGCTCAAGAAGAAATGTGCGTTTCTTATGGCAGAGTGGTAAATCGGGTTAAATGGACAAGAATACATTCACATTTCGTAGCGATTCCTATAAACACTAGGATAACTGATGTGGTCGATTTGTTTTGTGTTGAAGATTATTGACCAGATTCGGCATGGCCACTCATGCGCAACCGCCGTCACCGCTCTAAGTTTCCAACATGATTTCATGCGTGCTGCAAAGCTGTGGTAGTTACTTCCATCTTTGAAGTGAACAGAGAATAACTTCAACCAAGCGTCTCCAGCCATGACGACAATCGCCACTTATGTTTTCTGTGACAATACCGCTGTTTATGTAGTGTTTTTAAAGACCAAACTTGGAGTTCTGTTTCCTGGCCACGTTTAAAGAAAGTCCAAAAGAACTCGTTTCCGATTCTCTCATTAGACAACTGATCCTATCATTCTGTTTGTTGTTGCATTCAGTAACGCTCACTCTGTTTCACTTGATAGCAAAACCGACTATAAAGCGATCGCAGTTTCGCCTGCCGCGGTTAGTATGAGAGGGGATCTGTGATAAAGTCATACATAGATGGGTTTGTCCAAGTTGAGGGGTATTTAAATATCACTCATAACGGTCCCAAAGACATGTAGCCCAAGTTTGCCTAAATATAACTCTCATCCCCAGATTAGACACAGCTGACTGGTTGTATTGCCTTTAATCCGCTTATTTTGCCACAGTAACTCATCTACACCGATGTACTCCATACCCCACCTAAATATCTGCTAAACCCAGTGGATCTTTGTGACCCGTTTCCAGATGTTGGCCGCCCCAGAATCTATTCATGTCCATAATATAGACATCACTTGAGGGAACAAATCGCACTCAGCATTGTACAAAGAGACATTCGAAACAGTTAGATTACTGTGCCAATGCAAGCGGAAACTATGGTACGCGTCAAACGAATTGCAGTTTTGATGTCTCGATTTCTGAATTAAGGCAGTCGAACCGGCAGTGCGATTCACTAGGGCGACACCAAACTAAAACTACAACAGCCGTAGTTCACTTTGGTTTTCACTGTGAGCTCGTTGCGGGTAGGGTGGATAAGCTGCTTTTGATTAGGTAACAACGCCGTCTGTGTTCCGATTTTTCCGCTTCTGGATTTTACAACCACTGAAAAATATTTCAATGCTAATTTCCTTTTCAGCGTTGTTCTAATATCTTTCTCAACCCCAGTCATGGCAGCTAACTACCGTAGTAAACCCATCTGATTAATGTGATGACAAGCTTATTGAAACCCATGTAAAATTTTGTGCCTATTGTAAGGTTGTTGACAACTCTACCGTGAATAATTTACATAAGTTTTAAAAAGCTACACACGTCGACGCAATAAGTCATAAATTAGAACTGAAGTGGGATCCCCATTTTTTCTAATTAAGCGTACAAGGAGGTCTTGCATTTCATTCGATTCGTTCAAAATGCAAGTGTTAATCAATAGGTGCCAAAGCACCTTAGAATGCGGTCGGTCCCAATCGGTAAGTGAGCAAAGTGCGTCACGTTCCAAACGATTCTGTCGTTCGTTCGTTTGGTTAAATCTATTTAGTTGTGTGCCTACTCAGTTGAGGCCGAAGTTCTTTCTATATTGCGCCAACCAAACCCCATAGCTGTGGGTAGGTACCTACTGACGTTTACTGAATTTGAGCACAATCAAACCTATATCATCATTATGAAACAGAAAGTTCGTTTGGCATCTTTCTTTACTTCACTAACCCCAAATAACAGACCATCAGATCCCAGTTCTCCATTTTCTGCACATAACGGCCTAACGTCTTATCGCTTTTGCCTTCAGCTGTGACGATATAACGAATTACGGTTTGGCTTAAACAAGCAAGTGATAAACATTAGTTATAGGTAAGCGTCACGCAAATTTATCAGCTACTGTGTAGGTAGTTGAACGCAGCTTTATACGCATCTGTAACCTCTTTA
Organism: Opisthorchis viverrini; assembly: GCF_000715545.1. Lineage (NCBI taxonomy): Eukaryota > Metazoa > Platyhelminthes > Trematoda > Opisthorchiida > Opisthorchiidae > Opisthorchis > Opisthorchis viverrini. The sequence continues at coordinate 1,133,902 of NW_008751795.1, forward strand.
TTAGAAGTTCAACAACAAAGTTTATTGTCTTTGTGGACGGCTTGGTTGACATTCTTTCAAATGGTGAAACTCAGGGGCCTAATTTCCAAAAATCAGTAGTTTTCTTTGACTGAGCGGCACTGAGATGACCCGAAATGACTGGATCTAGTGAGTTGTTTGGGTGTCACGGCCCACATAAAGTACAAACTGCAGATTTCCGATGCTTAGCTGCATTTGTAGACTAAGGAAGAGTAGTTATGAGCATCTGCCTGAAAAAGTTCCTAATGACCCTAGAGAATAGGATTCAAATGCTGATTCGCAATTAAGTGACACTGTTCAGAAATATACGTGACGCTTAAGCTACCTCCTGTCCTTGTTCACTCAGACTTACATGGCAATATGATCTGTCCAGAATCATTCATGCAAAATATTTCACGCTTTATATGGTATGATATCATGTGTAAGGAGAACATCTGAATGCCTAGTATGTCAGGCAACGTCGGAACGTTGTCAGGCGGAAACCGGCATGCAATCACGCGGTCATAATCTCAACCCTCTTCGTGCCACTGTTTCGCGCCAGTAAGTGCAGGAAGATGGCATACTAATCGGAGTAGGTCAACATGAAAAGCCAAAACTTTAACGAAGGTGAGAAATAAGTGCAAATGCGGTCCAACCTGACATCTAACGACTTATTTGTCCTGCGCAAGCTCTTGATGTACAGGATGCCCTGCCGGGAATTTCGTGGTCAGTATACGGGATAGAAACCTGTTTCTAACATTCCATAGATATTATGGAATATTAAGGCAAATAATTGTTTGGTAAGTTTATATGCATACTTTGCTTCCGATAGACTAAAAGAAGGCCTGAGGTTTATTTGAGCCAAAGAAAGTTGTGAAATTCACTTTGGGAGATGGAATATGAAGAACATCGTCAGGCCAATGTCGTATCCAGATCTTTGAATGTCCAAGTTCATAACATACGTTTCGACCACGCTCTAGCAAACTAAATTAATACCTTAGCTCTTTGGAGCTAAGTAGCTTGTTTATATTCCTCCCACACCTATTCACCACAGAATGACTTGAAAATATATGCTTTCCATGACCTTCGGCTACCACTTTCAGCCTCCAGTTGTTCTTTAAAAGAAACACGACAAGGGGCTGGGGAAAACTCTTTTGATTGATGTGATAAATATATGGAGGTGGTTAAAAGGAAATGAGGAACCTAAAATGGACTAGCTGCTTAATTAAGAACCAAGCGATTTGTAACACCCACTGGCAAGTTGACGGCACCGGGTTAAAAAATAGTAAAATTTTCAGACGTCGGTTGACTGGTTTCTTGAATTTGGCGTTAATAAGCTCAAATACGAGTCCACATTTTTCTGTCAAGTTGATTTTCGCGGGCGACCCAAGTGAATATGTCATTTACGATTTTCTTCTCTAATTGGTACGGCACACCAATATCGCAATACACTATAGAGGCGTAACGAATATTTATAAGTTTGCCTAAAACTCTTCGGCAGTATACGACCAGTTTCGCACTTCTTGGGACTCATCAGGTAGGAGCAATATCAGATTTTCCGTCAACCTTGTGTTCTATTTGAACGAACTGAAAAATGAGGCGGCCTTAGGCATCACGTTCAGTTAATGAAGAGCATCGCAAAACAGAGATCATTTGAGTCTCTTATGAAAACCCAGTTGGTATGCAGGCAAGTGTAGTTCATAAATTTCGTGCAATTTCCGTTCAAGGGTTGAATAGAACTCGGGGACTGTGCCCACCTGATGAGCCCAAAAAGGGTGAAACAGATCGTACGTTGTTAAACAATTTTCAGCAGCGTTCGCTTTTATGATTTTGTAATGGTCTCAATTTCATAATGATCACTGTGTCAACTTGCATTAATGTTTATCAGTAGTGTGACTTAACAATACAAACTTTGTGATGTTGCAGGAATAATTTATGCGCACCAGACTATGCATATGGCTAAGAAGTGGAATTCTCGTTTTGCTCACCAACTCAATTAATTGTTATTATTCCACAATTTGTCCATTCTATAATTTGTCTGGATTTAATCAACTTGGAAATGTTTAACCAAACATAAGTTTGGATTATCTTAGTGTCAGCATCGATAGTGTGTGCACACAGAGAGGGAGAGAGACTGCAGTTGACAGTGGTCTGAGAATATTTAGTTAATTTTAGTTAGGGTTTCATCTTTTCAGTGAAGGCAATCTTTGGTGAAAAACCGGCAAGTACTAGAAAATGGGCGTATTCTTTTTCGGAATCATCAGCGGTGCGTAACTCAAACAACAGAGAGCTGTTGATCGCCGCACTGCTGTTCGGCGGCTCCTATCAGAACGGTTAACTGTTCAGCCAGTGTTCGGAATGTTGAGGGTCCAAAAATCTCTGAGTTTCGTGAAACTCGGACCTGAGGTAATTCCAAATAAAAATAAGAATCCTATATGGTGATTATCGGTATTTCAGCATAGATTAGCTTCACTGAAAGGATGAAAAATCAGTTCACAAAAGCAACTACGATGTGATTTAAAACTTTAAGGAACACCTTCGTGGAACGAGGAACGTCCCTTTACCGCAATGGATTATTTGTTCTTTCTATTAGTGCAGCTTAACAGCAGTGCATCCTCTTGGTGTTGTTTTTGCATGGCAGTTGCTTTGGACATGCAGTTACTGCAATTACAGGTTCATCGAATGTAATAACTGTCCAGAATGAATAGGCTTGTAGCCACGGTTCAGTTTGATGCCTATAGTTCTTCACCATAAGATCGCATGGCATGTGAAGGAATCCCGAAAACCACAAGTTGTCATTTATGAGTACAGTTCCCTGAGCTGTTGGTTAGACCTAACTGGTCAATTCATAAAGTGGTTGCAAACAAACAGGTAGGGTAAAACATGCAAATGAACGGCGGAAACTTTCACCATCGGTTCATGTGTCAAGCGAACACAAAATGTGGCATTTGGCATTTGAAACATTTATTTGACTTGATTTCAAGATAAACTCACCCAGACTTTTAACAACGTTTTAAGTGGGAGATCAGTAAGCGGTATTCTGGTATCCGACAAAAAATGGATCAATCGCTTTCTTTCTGACGGGTGAGGACTTGTTAAAGGTGATATCCACACATAGACTTGGTACTCCGTGATGGAAAGATTCGGTTTCGTTTGTTCAGAAGCCAGTATTTTCGTGCCTTGTTGATTCGAATCCGGTGGACTCCATGTAATGACGACCAATGGTCCGATACTCGGTATTCTCTGGGCTGCGAATAATTCCTTTCCGGTCGCATCGATGCCCATTGATGAGTTCGCGTAATATGACTCCATGCTCTCAATAGCTATGTTGCTTACTGTAACATCAGCTATTTTAAGAGGGAAAATCGAAATATAGTTCGTATAGAATCCACCTGCTATACGCTATATGAGTAAGGGTAACCAGGCTATGACGTGTGAAATTGGCATAGCTGTTGTCAGTGAATTGTATTCGATAAACATGGATAAAACAGAGTTTTTAGTTTAAACGCAACATGCCACATAGCTAAACATAACGTGGGAAACAATTACACTTTTTGGATGCCAAAATACCGCAATTCCTGTAGCAAAACACTAAAATTAGCTTTCTTCGCCAAAAGTGTTTGCAGCTCTGTCTGCAGTAAAAACTGCTCGATTGCTACAACCTATCCACTATAGCGGTACCCACTGTTTCGTACATAAAAATTTTGAGAAGCTTATTTCTAGTAATCTACTGCAGTCCACGAGGCATGAAAAAGTTGCTTATTATCTCGCAGTACTGCGGTATTGATCGACCTCATATGCATTCTTTGGACTACCAAGATAGCTGTCTTGTCTACACAACCAGGCATCCTTCGTCACTGTAAACATGACGCACCAAGTTAAAAATGAAGGTGTTCAGCTGCGCATTTGCTTTATTTGGACGACCTGTTACTACCTGTGCTCCGAGGAAACTTCTTTGATTGTTAATAGACCGGTTACTATTCTCCAGTATTGAATGTGGCATTTCCAGTGATGTACTGACATTCGGTATGGGACTTTCAAAAGTAGAGTGGGGAAACCAAAGACAAAAAACAATGAAGGCTACCCGGTGTAGCTATCTGAAAACAAGTACAGTAGTCGAACGTACTTGGTAGCTGCCATGTAAGCAGCTACCTTGTGGTGTCCTTTTTCGACTGGACGCGGTGCAATAACACGAACTACGGGGCTTACAAACGTGTCGTAGAATGGCTTTCCTATGTGCATGTCCGCATTTTGGTTTGTTCACCTTCTGAGAAAAACACCTGTCTCACAGCCAAGGCATTCTCTCTTCTCAGCAGATGCACTCAAAAGCGACTGCTGCATAACATAATGTAATCAAGTAAAAATATATGCCTCGTAGACTTTTTGACCGGGTCGGATGATTTCACTTACTTATCCCCTGTCGATTGAATCTTCGCAGTTTTGAGAAGTTACAAAATCATATTTTTCAGAGCTAGTGTATCTTAGTTGTTAGATATATGTGTGTGTGTTCGACATTAAGTTAATTCGTTCTGTTTACTATCTGCCTGGGTAGTTTTAAATAAAATATCTTGTAGAGCAGCTTCCATTCTTGTCATTATCTTATAATGAGTATAGCAAATGTCTCTCAATGGAGGGGTGTTTACGAGCTTGAATGAGTTGACCAGAACGAAGGCATATTGTTCTGCGTCCGGGATTCTTTGAATTATACATGTACTGTGCTACGATAGTTGAACCACAGGTGACATGCCGACGGCGAGATTCCCCACCCAGTGTGTTGTTAATTATATGACGTCATCCACGAGCAGTAAAAACTATTATTGTGGTGTTTTTCGTGACGTATAGAATACGGTGAGGGCTGAATGTCTAAGTACGTACAGTACCTATAGCCCTACTCGTTGGTGCTGGTTTGTTCGAGCTCTAGAGTCTTGTGGATGTGATGGCGAATTCTGATGGTTCCAAATACACCAATGTCTCCTGAACGCTTTCAGCTATTTTTTTTTGTTATTTTTCAGCACTTTTCTTATCCTAGACAATTCCGGTTACCGAAAAACATTTCCCAGTACAAGGTAGTGTTTTCACGCTTAGCGTCTAACTTTATTATTGAGTTTGCGAAGAGAATAAAAACTAGTAAGACGCTTTCGTACACTCAGGAAGTTTGAAAAGCGAACTTCATGTGGAATATCTTCTTGTGTTAAATCAGAGTCCTTCTCAATATCAAGAGACTGACTAAAATGTATTGGTGTTTGGAAGGAAACGTAAGCTCATTTCCATTTTTAATGGGAATGTCACCACACATGCAGCAACCACCATCCTGGTGGCCTAGCACAACCCAAAACACTAACCAACCTGGTATGAGGAACCTTGTGGATGTCTCTTCATACCTTAATGAGTCACGGAGGCACACAGCGGTAAGGCCCTGCTTGCTGAACATCTGAATATATTATGCTGCTCAAAAATGGGCAGCAACAGTTTCATTTATGACGCCGTAACTTCTTTGTGTTTTTTCAACCAGTATTTGATTATTTTTGTAATGTACTACTCATAAGGTTGCTGAAAATATAGCAACCTTATGAGTAGTACATCACAAAGATATACATGTATCGCGATACTTCAAATATCATAGCGATTTAAACATGAGGCGGCCTGGTGCAGCACATTCAGTTGCCTGAGATCATCATAAGCGAAAGATTCAGCTGAATTCCAGGTGAGTCTCTCGAAAGAACCAAATTAGTTTGCAGATGAGTGTATATTCGCTAGTATTTGATTATGTTTTAGACCATATATTGTAGGTGGTGAGTCACTCTGTAGCCAAAAACATAGACTGCAGTGCTCAAGAAAAAGCATCAGGTGCACCGCCTTCAGCAATAAAGAAATTAACAGTCTAAACAAGCATAGTTACCTGGCTGGGGTAAAGTGACCGATATGTTGTTAGTAGACATATTCAAGTCCAGTTTCGGAAACATTCCGGTCAGATCATTTGATGCTGTCACCGACAAAATGTAAGTTCCTCCCAGCGTCAGACCAATGATTGTAATACTGAAAATTGGTGGGCAAAATAAATCATTGTGACTTGCAGTCTTTTGGGAAGGCAGTAATTCAAAAAATATCTATTATGGTTCCTTTTTAAATCACCCACTGGCTCCGGTTACACAAAATAATCCTTGGCTACATCAGTGCGGTACGGTTTTTTTGCTGATATCCGCCACATTTGTGCGACGCCCAAAAACTGAGTCTGCGCATGAGAGCTGTTTAATCGACTGCTTTTAATCGTGGTAAAATGAACCCATCTGACTTATCCGTCCGGTTAAGATAATCTTTTCTGTAGCACTATTCATAAGAAATTCAAGATCAGACGTCAAAATGATACCCCCGAAGTGGTTAAAAGCAAATAAAGTGGTCTACAGCTTTTTTTGGGACTATTCCTTATAGGGAAATCAGAGAATGCATTGAGTCGCAGGAGCAGTACGAAGAAGAATTGTGGTTCCGTGGAGATGTTTATTTTGGTTGACTGTCTTTTTCTCCTAACTGTTTAGAAAGTGCAGTCTGATCGGCCTGTTTCTACCAACTTACGGACAACGTATCTTTAAATCTCATGCATGGATGCAGACTTGCAGCTTTTTGTCCAACCCAAAAGTTAACAAACGGCAATGCTGAATGATGGACAATGGCAGACCGCCGACGTTTGCGCTTATTAAGTTTCAAATTTTGCTAACGTTGTCCTCGGCGGTCAAATTAGATCACGGAGAAATGCAACTTGATCGGGAAAAAGCTCTCAAGAACGTGGCTAACTATCACAATATGACTTGAGAGCTAGATCCAGTTCACACAACATAGTATGCAAAATTCTATTTTTTACAGCAATGTGAATAAGTAAAACCATCCAGTTTTCAGGAATTTTCTGCTGCTTGCGGATATGCCACAACCAAAATCGGGTTCCGAAATACCGAAACCCTGGGGGGAAAATTCTCAAAATATCCAGCATTACTACGATATCTTTATTTCAACAGTGGAGTGAAAAACCATTCGTGCTTCATTGTGGAAATGTTGTGAATGTTCTTCGTCGTTAAAAAAATTCAAGCTTTTTGAAATACTGGTTTTTACGGCTTCACAAATATTTATCAGCGGTATTCCTTTGGTGGCTTTGCAGTCTTAGTTGTTACCATCAAAAAACAAATATGCGTGAATGGAGCAAAATAACGTCTTGTGAGTGTACTGGTGGATAACGTGGAGGCCAAAACCAACCGCCCGTGCTGGCTACACCGTTCTGTACAAATGGATGCTTCATTCATGAGGCGGCTTTCAGGGCCCTAGGAAGAGCACACATTTTGTTCAGATACGCACTTGGAAGACTTTCTTGCTTCACATGAAATTTTCGCCTTTACTCCGTCGACTTAAATGGTTCACTGACAGGAAGGCACGTGATATTTTTTCTTCCCACGAAAAGTTGTTGAGGATTCATCGCGTCTGAACACATCACCTAACTTTTCCGTTGTCTTATGCCATAATCAATCTTGTGAAACTTATTTATGATGGTTATCCCCTTCGCAAAAACGCCTTGCGCTGTTTTAACTGACCATTCTGTTTTTTACCTTGTTTCAGATATAATGTACGCGCAGGACCTCTCAGTTTGTGTTCGATTGCCTCGAGAACCCAAATAAATAATTGTTGCGCGAAACCAGTTAGCCGGTGAGATGACGACGATACCCTTTCTTAGTAGGACAATCGGATCCTGTGTCGCTGTTTGTCACATCAACCATCTCATTGTCACGCAACGGGTAGTAGTTTCAAACCCAAGCTTATATGTGCACATCGATCTTCTGTATGCACGCAGTTGCACATTGTGCAATCCTTGTGTCAAGTTTGTCTTCCGTATCTAGCTAGTATCTATTACATCTGTTCTCCGACTTGTTGTTAGGTGCCGAATCTCAAGGAATGTTGAGCATCTATGTATGCACTTCGAAGTGAGCATATCTCTTGCACAAATGGGCATTTCTCACCAGATCAAGAAAAGGGTAACCCATACATGGGAATCCGTTTATAAGGTGAATACCCTGGAGTGCGGTAGGATACGTATGAAAACACACTCGGCTCACGACTATAGAACAGTGGAAACAAAAAGGCATAAGGTTATTTTTTCCTAATTAAAAGTGGACAAATTCAACTTAAACAGAGCACAAAGGACAAAACAAATACCGATAGAAACCTGTTAGAACGGGTTGCGTGCGGCTGAACGTAGGTCGGCTGGTTTGTACAACTTTGGTTGTATTGGTCAAGGCACTTTATCACAAACCAGAGGTTTTCTCGTCCACCCGTGTCGGACGGTGCTTGCCAGTAGAGTTTTATTCTGACCGGATCTGATATATTGGCTTCCAATGAGACTGGAGCCGAGGGGAGAGCTAAAAGAAATGGGTAAAAAGCATAGTTTGTCGAGATTGCTGAACGTCTTTTGAAAGGAAGAAAAGTCTGAAGCACCATTTTCATCTCCAGTGATGACTTTACCTTGTATACCGAGGTTCTCATCATCAGTTTACAGAGCCTTAGTGGGGCAATTTCGTTTATTTCATTTCATACTGGAAAACAACATGTCAGATTCCGTCACGTAATTGGGACAATCATTTCCTGAAAGGGTTGTGAGGTGGATAAAACAACCAAAGATTCGTGACGTTTTACAGTTGTTTTCCAAATTCATTCGCTTGCAAATAAGATTGGACATGGGGTTGTTTATCTTAGTTTAGCAATCAACTGAGTGATGGGTGACCATCGAAGCCTTCCAAGCGACTAACAAGAAAACGTCATTAAGGAGTCGTGTGTATCACGATTTCCCTGAAGCACTTGATTTATTTCAATTTGAATGAATAGTGATATCTAATGTGTTCCTACTCAAAACAAAAGAAGGGGGAGAATTTTCATTGTTCACTTTCAAAGCCAGTTTTCATCATTTTAAATAACTTTCAATTTTAGCGGAAAATGGTGTTTTTTTTCGAAGAAATAGATCCGTGCGCTCTACATGTCTGAGTAGATAGCAGTGTTCAAGGGCTATTACGAAACTTTCTGTTTCTTCCAAGAAACCCGGCGACATCGTTCCATGAATATTCTAACGGTTCTTCAGTTTAACATTGTTTTTTAATATTATTAAAAGAGTGCGAGGAAACCAAAGCAAATTTCGTGGACGTTTGTTCTAGCCTTGCTGTCATTCACAGTTCATTTTATTTCGAGCTTTCTTAGATTAAGTGGGTATTCTTCGTGAAGTATATCAACAAAAGTCTTAAGGCCACCCGACAAATATCTCCACTCGTCTCATCATGAATTCGACCATATTTCGATATGAAACTAAAATGTTCCGGAATTCATGCAAACATTCATCCCGAGACCATTTATTTTGCTTCGTATCATCTTCACATTCGTACTAAGATATTCTAAGGTTCCTAGTGTATCGTTGATGACTGCCAACGAACATAATTAAGTCAGAATATTTGTGCACTCTTACAGATGGGCTAGACCCATTTACATCAAATCACTCGCATGGAAGGTAATACAAACCAATTTGGTTTTTTGAGAGACTCACCAAAAACCCAGCTAAATTAGCAATTTGGTCTCAAGTAGAACATATGGTTGATGAAAACTAGGGGACTACGCTTACCTGGTGAGCACCAAGAAGGGCAAAACCGGTCGTGGGCTTCCGAAGAATTTTCAGCAGCGTTACGAGCAGTGTATTACGTCTACTACAGACTAGTTTCTCGTCATCTCAGTCTAGGTGTCACTTCCAACATTTTTTACTGAACGATCATTATCCTGCTGTAGTATCCAAACACTGCCCTAAACCATTTGACTTATGGTGCTTGACTCAGAAACCCTTGCCTAGTAATGATAAAACCGTATTCCAACTTCTACTTGCTAGAGAAATACGCCCATGTCAACTACTGCTAGACCATAACGAGTGGCGTAGGTATAAAGGTGGTTAAAACTCAGTTCTCGTGCCTTTGGATTTCACAGCAGTTGGACGAACCATATTTCACCAGTTAGTAAACCAGTCAAAACATGACACACCAGGCTTCATTCTACAAAATTAGGCAAAACCGGCTGCGAATCCGACAATGTCCGGTAAAAGATGAACAGGTTCCAACCTTCAGTGGAAACTCCGCTTAATAATGATGTGCTTCAGTCAGTCCTAGTCAAAATGAAAGACTTCAGGATTTTCCTGACTGTGTCCATGTCTAGAAGATCCCGATTTATTGAAAGGATATCGGTGACGCTCAATGTAAACAAATTCCATTTCTTTGTTAGACAGCTGTAACGATGTGCAAAATGACCGCTCTGAAAAACAAAAAAGTCTGTGGCATGTATATCAACGTTTCGTGATGAAATACCTTTTCTGTACTAGTCAATCACCGGAATTCGAAATACCGCAAGCCACACAGAACGTAAATGAACACGTAAACGTGTTGAACAATCACATTGCGTGAATAATGCCCTTAACACCAGCTATCTTCGCTCAAGAAAGCAGTCAATTCACGTATCAAACTGTTTTCTCATTCGACTATAGCGTCGGTTTTATGATACTGATTCTGCTTCTGTTATTTCAGAATTAGATTTAGGCAACTTATAATGATAGGTTGTGAATCTCTATTTTCATCAGCGTCAAAAAATTATCCTTTGCTTATCTTAGGACAGTAGCTTACAACAATTAAAGACGGTGAATTCAAACTCCAGAATGAATCTTCCTATTGCCCTGCTACTGGCCCTCTTAAAAGTGCATCTAAAACGGATAATTTTCCTCCACTCTCACCGTCCTTCCCATTCGCCTCCAAGTTCTTGATCCAACATGGCGCCCTGATGTCGGGCTGTGGCAACTTACCTAGTCTTTGTATTTGGAGTTAGGACCTGATAATTACGAAGTCGTGAGCCTAGGTTTTTCTGTTGAATAGTAGGCCACTATCTACTCCGCACTAAGGGGAAGGACATGTGTACCCATACGACAGACGATTGGTTCATACCATGTCTGTATCACTTGTGCCAGTCAGAAGTGAATCTAGGGTGAATTGCCTTTTCGTGGATGCAGCACATGGATACAAAGCACATTTATTTTCAGGAATGTTTTTTGCAGCACAGGAGCACAATACGTTGTTTTTGGTGAAAATCAATATATTATGCACACGATATCCTTGATTACTGGTTGTATGCGCCCACCTAATGACCACATCCCAGCATCCCCGTTTTAGTGGACAAGCTGAGGATGTTCCAAATTATCGAAGATTGTCAGTCCCTATTGACCTGGCTGCCATATGTTTTGTGGGCAGAAATGATGTGTCAGTAAACTTCTACCGCATCATCGGACTGCATACCGTTGCGAAGACCATACACAACCATCCTAATAGAGTTGTTCACTTTGCAGAAGAAATGACTTCTTATCGAGTTGACCATCTAAGGCCATTGTGTATATTTCAACTAGCGGTCGGTGAGCAGTTACATCTTAAGAACGGTAATCAATTACATTCGAATCGCGTTGTAACTTTCTTTTCCAACAATGCTTCCTTGGATACCGTTTGAGTAATAAACAACAGAAAGGCCCAACGGGTTTTGCAAAGGACCGAGAACTCACAACGGAAAACTGAAAGTTTATTAAACTTCCAGAAAATAAGAAATTCTTTTATTAGTTGAAACTGAATTAACATATTTTATGTTTAAACTAGTACACTGGTTCTCTAAAAATCAGTGTCATAATTACTTGAGTTCAGCGGTCTGGTTTTACTCCGGAAAATACTTATGGTAAACATCGACCAGAGGTGCCCGAGGCATAGAGTTCACGATTAGAAGAACGAAACTAATATAATGGATTAAACTACTTGGACCCTCAATCCGTTTGTTGCCTCAAAGCAAACATAACATGCTCCGAATAAATGTTCCCTGAATATTTTGCAAAACGGTGCTCCATGTTTGTGACGCGGCCACTAACGAACCATAGATGTGTTAGTAACTGTGCGAAAATCGCCCAACGAAGCCAATCGTCCTGCTCTGCATACAAACACAACTTGTGCTCAGGGGTGTGGTGCGTAGCTTTAAATTCGCACTAATTCTTATAGAGGAAATCCTGACACAACAACGTGTTTGAGCTTAAGTTATGATGCACACAGTTGCCCGTTATCTCGTGTACATGTCGGCATCTTGGTTTGTATAACCTTTGGGTGGTAGGCCGTACGTAGATGAGTGCAATGCGTTCTTATCGCGCAACTTGTGGACAGCCGAGATGCATTAGTGCCAAAGCAGCTATTATGTCACTGAAGTCACGTGATCCGTTCCCCAAGCATGGCAATCGGCTTGCAAACGTTTCTTCCCCAGCCGAGTAGAAATCGTCAGTGCGCAGTTGCGTAACACGACCTGTTCGCCGAGCGGAAAGATCATCTGCCATTTGATGGACACCAGTAAACACACGAGCCACCTATATTTAGACAGACTGAAAACAGAAATACGTATTCAGTTGATACCTCGCAATTATGGGACTGAGATAGTCAGAGTGCACTTAGGAAGGCCATGCTTGTGTACAGCTTTAGCGTTACTAGCCGAGTGATTAGCGCCACAAGACAAGCCGAGTTTCGGTCCAGTCATAGATGCCTTTAAACAGATCGCCCGTTACCAATTTTGCAATGTAATACATGTTTTTATCAACACAGAAAAAGGTTATATTATATTCGCCTGAGTGAATGGAACTTCGGTGTTCCCAAATGTAACGCTTCTGAATAGAAAGTGTAAACGCGAATGAGCATCAAATCATCCTTGCAAGGAACGTTCACTAACTTGTACACGGTGAATCTTCGTTGTCTAGTTTAGGATGACGGTGGTATCCATCCTTGCACTGACAGACAAACTGTCCACCCAAGAGCCCCGCGGCATTATCCGAAAAATTTGTAGCTGAAGTGAGGAAACCCAGTAGTTGTCCGTGGAATGAATTTCTCCTGAAAGAATTCCGTGGACAAGGTCGGCAGGGTCTTGGACCCAGTCTGGCTTTATATTCATTTTCGCCGCAAGCTGAAGGGCAAACAGAACAGAATATGGAGTTGGCTTCACCGATCTCACGTTTGAATGAGAAACATTTGGCAATGAAAAACTCCGTGACATAAACGGACCAAAGTACGAACAAGAACATTTAAGCGTACCTGAATTTGATGTCGCTATTTCAAGGTAAATTGGCATGGGTAAATCAGCCAACTGCCATCAACGAGATTTCCCTTCACTCAGTTTAATGTCTCAAAAGTGGACAGATATGTCAGACGTTGGAGAGTGGCTGGGTACAAGTATTATATTGGTTATCGTAGCGACGATACTGCCTCCGGTTACCATTATCAGCTGACAAGGCACGGCTTAAACATTTCGTTATAAATCAGTGGAATCACATTCTCTTTTCGTGTATTCCTTTGCAAATCTCCTGATTGCCGAATTCTGATTACCAGGTAAATTGCATTACTTCAGAACTAAAAGATTTACGAGCAATACCGGTGCCACAATGTTCGGAATGGTCTACCTAGTATTCACTCTCGACGTACATCACGGTGTGAATCTTTGTGAGAATGTCACTAATAATCGTGCCCCTGAACCTATTTATGACTCCTGATAATAGAGGAAGATCACAACAATGTGCGTTCGTCAGTTTAAACCAAACAACCACCAACCCACCGCTACGCACTCCTACACTCCACAATAACGCACTGATGATGTCACCTCGATTGGTGATGAAACGCTTGCAATCAAATTGCCCAGCTCAGCGAACAAGCCAACGACCACCCATCTACGCTCCTGAGCTACCAACATTTTCCTCTATAGAAAACCAAAAGACTATAAGTTCCGAATAAATAAGCAATGGTGCGATCCAGTTTGGGTCACGTAAAAAACACGGCCATGCCGTAGTGGGTGCACGCAACGGTTTTATTTATTAATCTTGTTCCAGTTCTTGTCACAACGTGTATGAAACAACAATGCGTGAAACTTCGTAGATTGCTTCCAACTAATCTCGCAATGCGGCCGAAATGAGGAAAACATGCAACCGTGTTTCACTTCATCGCCCTAAAAGCAACCTGATTTCCAACATAATGTTAAAATATGAGATGAAAAAAGTGGAAGACCCGCTACTTTGACTTCGTTTGCAAATAAAGCTTGAATATTCATAGTTTTGTGGAATGTGTTCACGGTTAAAACAGAAGCATAATTTGCAGGTAATATTGGTTGACATATATACACACTTCTTGTTCCAAAATGGACCGTCAGAGTTTTAGCATGGACTGCTTCCACAATCAGCATCAAGTTTTTCCGGCGCACCAACTTATAAAAAAGTTTTGCTCAACACAGATCATCGTAGTCAAATGGCATGAAGGTCCGTAAGGTGGGTTTAAAAACCCAAAAGCACGTTGGCTGAATGAGCGAAGGCATAGAAGTTCACTGCTTAAAGCTAGGTAAAATGTTAGCTCTAATGGGGAACTGCAGCGCGAACTTAGACCTTAACTTTCTAATACGTTTATTTTGTAGTACGATACCACAGCGACTTCAGTTTTCGTATTTGCAATCCAGTCCTAATTAATGGTAGTCTCCGCGCATCAATAAGATACATCAAGGCAATTTCTCGTGGTTGATGGGTACTAACCAAGTAATGCGGAAGTGACAAGCGTGTATTATTGCTGTGTGCCAATAAAATCTGGAATACCTTGTCTTCACCAATATGAGCTCGTTGCGGTGGATTCATTAGTGGATAACCGGTTTGTCTTGCAAAAGTCTGCTTGAGCAGTACTGGACCGTACCTGATCGACTATGTCGATCTCACGTGGTCTTTCACATTGCCGCAAATATCACTTACTTATTCGGCACATATGTTTCTTTCTAACTCTTGGGACTTTATGCTTGACAAACCACAAACAACGAATAGGTTCAGTAGTACGCACGGCTCTCCTCACTCTGACCTTCATCTGGACAACCACCCAATGTATAAGTTGGTTACATCGACCGGATGACCTGGAATGCAGCACTTCCGAATAAGGTAGCCTCGAGGACTCAAATTCTGCAGGACATTTTTGGTTTGTTATAGATTGTTGCGAAATCATCAGTCACACTGCTAAAGCTAGTTTGTTTGTTCATGCAAGGTGAGTTTGCTGCAACCAGTCTGCAAGGATAAAGGAGTAATACGACTTTCCGCTTCGATTATCAGTATTACTAGTTTCCACCGGGAAACGAAAAATATGAACTGTCAACGAGTCGAGACGGGAGCAAAACTCGAAATTAGTACTTCGCCGAATTAGTATGTCACACCCAGGATGAACGAAGGATGATTATTTGAACTAGCCGAGATACAAAATTAGGTTACTTGCGTCTGTTGATTTATTGATATCCGCGTCTGATGCTCCTACTAATAAGACTAGATAGGCGAAGGCTAATCGAGCTCGATTGAACTTCATCGTTTTTGTACGTTCTAGGTAGGTCTTGATCATCGAGCTTGCCATCGTTCTTTTAAGTATATGCGGCATCCAGTTGCAACAGCGTACCCCAAAATTACTCCTTATGAGTGCGAAAGTGAAAACCGTGAATTTTGGTCACGGTGAAGCAAAGACTAGGTTGGATATTTGTCTCTGCAGAACCAAGGAAGTGAACGTTTAGCATCAAGAGTTTTATTAAATTTTCCAGTGCGTCATTTTTTGGACGCGATCGATGCCAACGAGGTATTGGCTTGAGTAAACAATGTCATTTTACCATGGGTGAGACCTTCCGAAGTCAATAACTTGGCTTGGCTCTTCATTAGTTATCGAAAAGTGTCAGAAAAAGTGAAAAACAACAATTTGGCCGTCCAAACTTTTCAGTGCATGGCGGCGTGTAACACGAAGTGCTCGTGTAGGCTGACATACTAACGTGTTACTCATCCGTAGAAATGAATTTTGGAATCACGAGGTAAGTTTCGGGCAAAGACAATGCAATCAGTAGTGTATCGCGCGGTAACCACCGAGTTGTCTCTGGCTTCAAGTCGTGTTTCAATGATATTCTTACAGATTCAAATGTACTAACCGGCTGACGCAAGTGCCATACATTGCTTTGCTTTAGAGCTACCTAAACTATTCCGAGGACTACTGTTGCTTACTTCAACTATTGACCAAAAGCTTTCGGGTGCTTTACACCTTAGTCGAGTAGTTGCTTGAATGAGGTTGCCCAGTTTACCATCACCTTGCGATCACTAAATTGAGAATATAGATCGGATGTTTGATTTTCTCGGTTTCTCTAATCCATCACGATATACAATCCTATCAAACTGTAAGAGATGGCGTGGACTGCGCAATCTAGGTTGAATTAACGTCATTGCTTTAAAACGATGGTTAGTTCACTATACCAGCGTAGACATACAGTCAATTATCGAAACTTTATTGACAGATCACCACCGAGTCATTTAGAACGCTCGAATAGTGTCGATCAACAAGAGCTTTGTAGCAGCACACCACTAATGCATTCCACCGTCAGCCACATTAAAATCCTTGACACAACTAATTCATTCAGGCGTTTGTTATCATATTCAGCTTAATAACAAAAACTAACTAGTGTGTAAAAATTTATACTTATCAACATTACCGGTTAAACAATAAATCCGAAGTTTACAGAGATGTCCAGTTAACATGTTTGTCAAATTATGATTCTATGTCAAATTGTGATTCTAATCTGTAGAAGTGAACCAGTTGACGTACCAAGACAGCGCAGTTCTCTGGATTCCGAATCCACTGCCAAACCGTAACCAGGACTACATGTACAAATGTCCTCCCACTCCCAGAAAGCTTGAAAATTGTGTGCTAAAGAAACGTGGGAGCTCGTTAAGTCTGTAGATTTTGCATACCACCGGCCGTTTGGAAGACAAAGCAGGTTGGGCACTGTTTGATCTGACAATGGTGCAGCCCCGGGGATGCATTGGCCTTGTACGTTTGTGGACTGACTTCCATCGCTAGTTATTGTTCGAGGGAAGACAACGAAATTTTTTTGAAACATTGCGCAAGCCAGAAAGCTCAGATGTACCCTTCGTAGCGTTGAGCAAGTACCCGTATCCAGAATGGCCACAGCCATTTTTGAAGCTTGCACCTTCATGCGATTCACGTAGTGCGCGACGCGTTCTTCGCTGATGGGTTGTGGAGATGTCGAGGTCGGTTTTCTTGACAGTTCTACTGATGCGTTCATGCTCGCATCATTGAGAGTTAGATTGGCTATCGGTCGGAAATATATCTGACTGGAGGAACATAAGAGCCTTATAGTTCGTCGGGTAACAAAACTTCCCATCAGCGATAACGCAAGCGTTAAATAAAAGCCCTTTAGAAAGACCCTGTAAAATGGAGGTGAAATATGCCTTGCTTTTAAAGTGAATTTCATTCTCCGGCAGCCTGAAGCCAGTATACTTTCTAGATCGCTATGTTTATGGAGAAATCAGCTATGCCCAAAAGACTTGACGCGGTGAGCGTACTTCTAAGATGAGCACAAAATAGCGTGGACCTGAAACTGTTTACATTATGAAAAATAGGTCGTATCCTAAGAATAATGCTTACTGGAAGTGAATGTCCTAGCCACTGAAGTTTAACAGACAGTTTTGTGCACAATTTATCTTTTGCTAATGAATATGGCACTGGTCTTTTAGCGAAGGTGACGGCGACAGGTATCACGCATAAAGCGCTGACTTACATCTCAATTATGTCACCAATCTCAATAAATGACAACAGTTTGAGGTATGAGCTTTTTAGTGCGACCGGACTAATCCAACTCATGAAACAACACTGTAGTATGTGCACAGATGTATTGAAGTGCGACAAAGTAAGGTGGTGGAATGTGCCAATGCACACAGGTGGAGCCTGAAAGCGAACTGCTGAACGTAACTTTATTCTCAGACAGCAATAGTGCGCCAGCACCCATTGTCTATTTTGCACAGCTATTTCCTTGGTGATTGACATTCGTTTCAATGGAATCAAAACCAACAACCTACAGAAAATCACCACACATTGGTGCTTTGGACTTTAAAATCCTACAAACTCAAATGCCTTCAGGTAATTTGATTCAACATTTAACTGTGATCGCAGCTCAATTCGCCGGCCAAAGTCGGCAGCTATAACAATTTCTTAAAGTGCGCTTGCCATGATGTCAAAAAACGTGTTCCCTGTTTACCCACTTTCTGTGGTGTGCAAGTTGCAAGACGTTTTTGGATCAAAAGTGCCGTATTCAGGGGCCACTAGGAATAAGCTATTCTTGCAGTTTCATTGTTATTACTTAGGATTTCCCGCGGGAACATAGATTCCAGCCTGATAAGTTGCACGAATTTTAATTAGGGTTCATCTTTCATTCCTCTAAATTACCAAACAAGTGTGATGTGTTCTAGAGTGTGACGTCACATTTTAACTTTATTGTGGTTTTAGGATATCTGCAAACTTTTGACTAATGGTGAGAAATCACGAAAGTAAATGCATTTTTGTGATAACCCAAAGTTTCGATTTTCATGACCAGCCTACGCCATCAGTGTAGAGTAATCAGAAGCTTAGGAAACGAGTGAAACGTTTGACTGTTGCCCACAAGTGTGCGTTTGCTCCTCGTGAGGCTGTCTGACTGACCGGGTTGTGGCAGCCTTCGGCCATTATACCCTTTGTTTGGTGTTAATGAGCGCTGACTACAAAAGAAATTTGTGCTGATCGTCTTTCGACCTGTGCAGGCAGGTTGTGTGAGCAGCCAGGTCTTGTCAGGACTTCATGCATCATCTGAGCCAGACGAGATGAGTTTGTCGCGTTTTTCGGTATTTTGAAATTTCCGGGACTTACTGGATGATAAAGCGGGTAATTTCACGTCCCCGCTTGCCTCTTTCATGTAGACAACAACAGCATAATCGTCGTTTCTCATGTCATTTTCAATTCCGGCCATTTCGCTCCTGACGAAAGCAGCCTTAAATAACCAAAACGTTGTCAGATGTCGGGATAGTCCTTGTCAATAAACAGGAGGCTTCAAATTAAATGCTTTTGAAAAAGTTGCTTTATTCTTCCCATACCAACAGCTGAACGAAGTAATGGAAAACTCGAGGACTAATTGCATTTATCAGAATAATGTTTGGTGAAGACTATACTTGTTATCGGAAAAAAGTAAATTCGGCTGCTATGCAACTAACCTTTCGTTTAAAAATAAGTTTTCCGAAATAAGGCTGTCCGAATGAAAAACCAAGAGGCTGAGCGATTCCTGACAAAATTTCAAGGCTTCTGGATCCGGATGTTCCGCGCACCGCCGCATTGTGTATGTGACTTCAATAATCAGCGATTCCGCTTCTTTCAGTCGGATGATCGGACTGAACAACCAGTTCATGTTCCCGCTGCGCAAGACTTGGCAAACTCCAAAGACTTTGCGCTGCAGGAGTGGATGTGTTTGAAGCCGCCACTAAAGCAAAAATATGATGCGAATAGGTGCTACTAAATTTCTTGGTTTACACCGATGACTAAGTCCAGAGAAAATCATTCACAGTACCCTTAGGAGAATCAACGGAGACTGTACTGGAGTAACGATTTCAAGTTCTTGAAAGCCTAATAGTAATACAAGCCTCAAATTAGTTCACCAGTTTAAAACAGGTTACAAGAACCCGAGAATTCTTCTTGAAACTCGCAGTAAACTGGTGGAGTGATTTGAAAGTGGTCTTGAAGTAGAGGTGCCACTCTGTTGAAGCGTCCAGGACTGTCCGATCCTTACCACTTAGTATTTGGTGCGAAGTTCCTCGAAGAAGGCTCACCTCAAGTGAGCAGTAAAATCCCGAGATACACTGATTTGTAGCTTTCATAGGTGTTAACAGTCGACGCATCTCAGTCATATTTTTACAGTTTCAACTGCCCTGCTTGGCGTTTCTTCTTTCATTTGATACGATATTCAACATGCCGTGGTCTATTTGCATTACAGCACGCACTGCTTCCAAGGTTACTGCAAACTGTTGGGCAGTCCGTAACCAGGTCAACATAATAAGCAGAAACGTCAGCAGCGTTCGCAGAAAAATGAACTGCAAGTGAGTACATTTCTTCAATCCCGTATACTCTATTCTGTAACTAGAACGTATGAGTCATGTAGCTCCCAAATTACGCCTAACTGGTGGGTCCCGGGTAGAGCAAACAGCCAGTGGTCTGTGGACACTGGTCTGTGTTCTGTGGTCAGTAAACTTGTCAGTGGCATTTATACAGAACAAGAATGTCTTTGCTATTTTACACATTCTTAAGAGAGGAGTATTGATCCAAACGATCGATAATTATTAGTCTGTCAACCGTTTGTACTTAATTTTCACAATATGTGAAATTCAAACCCCAAGACCGTCTGTCATTCCATAAAATTCTGCCATAATAATCATTCAAGACCTTTAATCCAATGTACGCATACCTAAATACTTTGTTATTTATTGGTCCTTCTGCTCCAAAAGAGAACTACGAAGCAAGCAGAAATTCATCTATGTGTTGCCATCTACTCTGATATAGCTCTATTGATCGTATCTTTATCCCGTCTGAGTGAATTATTCCTAAACCAGCATAAGTGCATTAAGGAATATCAGATTATCTAACCTTTCGGAATGGATTTATTGCTTTCTTAACGCTTGTTTTATTACCTGTCCCCGGAAGCGGGACAGTTACTGTCCTCGTTTGAGAAGTAAGTTCGTAGATGTCTGACGCATACCGATTAAATGTACGATTGGAATCTGAGTATAACAAGAACGTGTAACCGATTTGAGACACTAAATAAGCACTGTAACAGAATACCATTTAAAGAAGCTGAAGTTATTTGTCAAACATCTATATAGTAGTCATGTTTTTATTTTTAAAAACCTGCTTTACATCCTCACACTGAGCTGATCCGCCTTATCGTATTGAGAACTGCATTTATTTTTATCATTTGCAACGATCGTATTTCATCTGCATCATTGAGAAATTTATTCACTCATGAGAGCAATACCTAAACTGGATATGGGGATTCCAAAACTTACTCCTTCGTACTTCCCAGTGTTCGTTATCCAATCTCTCCATTCTGAAACATCAGTGTCCAGATGAATCAGAGGAACCATAATACAACTGCTATATAAATGGAAGACTGAAACGTTGTTTCTGATAGTTGGAACACATTGACCGGAATTCAGTGAATAGATGGTTCAAGGTCGGTTGTGTAAAGATTAAGTTACTAGTCAATACGACCGACCTTGTCACTGTACACATTTAGGTCCAAGGCGTAATTGAATCGAGAAGGCATCCCAGTCCAACCACTTTTAAGTTCTATCCACATCGGCCACACCACTTGGAGCAGTGAGCTAGCGGAAATATCCGTACTGGTACACAATGATTACTGAAAATTTGCTTCAGTCAAAATGGAAATAAATTGTTCACTTCAACCTGATGTTGGAAAGGTGGATTGGTGCAATACTTGCTATTATTTTCACCTTCACGGACGCGGATGTATGTCATCTGCTTACGAAACCCACTGGTGGAATACAAATCACATAGGTAGACATGAAACATAAAACTTAGTAAAACTTAGTGAGCTTGGTAATTTGGAATCGAAGTATAAATTAGGAACTCAAAATTGAAAACAACAACATATTTTAAAGAAACTCTTATGTATCAACAGCTTCATTCCTCTGGCGGTGCAGTAAACATATATCAGGTGGCTTGGAAGCATTGTACGCTTGTTTCTTTCTAACTGAAGGTTACAACCACACATTAAGAGGTTAGCCCGATGCAATTGTGAAACGTCACCTAGTCAGCTGAAGGAACGCGTTGTCAACAACGTTGATCAACAGCTTGTATTCAAACAAAATTTGGTGGGTTCGAATCCCCAGAGACTCGTGAGGAACAACCTGGCAACCTTTTCGAAAAAGGAAAATAATACAAACCGTGGTTCTCGACTTATCAGCATAAATAAGTTTACTCACAAGATGCAACCTTGTTTGACGTTACAACGGAATTCTCGTCTCCATCTTTTAATAGATTTATGTCCAGAAAGAGCTGGGTGACGCACTTCAGTCATTAGCAAAATTAAAGTTCGTGATTCTATACAGTTCTCCATTCCAAATAAAGGACATCATAAGCAAGACGTCATTAGTGTGATGGGCCCGTTATTTGAAGTTCGAGGTTGAACAGGCTTGTCCTCACGTATACGAATATCATTGATCCCAAGAAGCCTAATTCTAAATGGACTCGGTTTTTTCCAGATAACTGTTCTTTCGGTGCTGCAGCAAATGCCATACAATAAGACTGTGACCTTCCCAGAAATCGTCACACCGTTAACCTACTATATGTTGGAGGAACGCTTTACGTCATCATTCAACAGTGTACTAGAATCCAACAGGGGATTTATGCTTTACGTTGTTTACGTTAAGATACAGAAGCCTGAGTCTGAATCAGTGCATAACTTTTATGTGCAAACATTTGAATACAATATTTTTCACTATACGCAATTCAGATATTTAGTTTGAAACTGAAAGTGACAACGTTTTACACTTCCTGGGCGCTAAGTTAATCAGACTTTCCACGGATTGCATTCAGAGGTCTGTCTACAGAAAGCCAACGTGGACGGGACAGTACACAAATTTCCTGAGCTTTGTGCAACTGAGGCGAAAACGAACCCTGATTCAGACTTTAACGAACCGAGCAAAACGTATTTGCTCTGCTGAAAGACTGGTCTCCGAAATGCAGCACATTGCCAATTTGCTCCGAGCCAATGGTTACCTGGAGAGATTTAGGATCAAGAATATATCCGACCGCCTTATCCAACCGCCTATCATGATCGTTGGAAAAAAGCCAATATAGCTGAATTTACCGTATAAGGCTATATCCGACGCCTTATCCAACCGCCTATCATGATCGTTGGAAAAAAGCCAATATAGCTGAATTTACCGTATAAGGCGATCTGCTGGCGGACATAGTTCATCGCCGCTTGTTTCGATCCCTACAAGGCACGTTTCCGGCTGAAACCCTGCGGTCTTGGTCCACAACAAAATTTCCTCAACTTAAAGCTCAAAGACAAGATGCCAGTCCTCACCCAAAATATGGTTGTGTATTCTTCTTCCTTCTGTTGTTCAGCGGAGTATGCTGGGCGCACGACACGGTAATTTTCTAAGCTAATACGCGAGCTCCTCTCGTAGCGGAATAACATTAACCCCAACAGTTCAGCCTGAAGATCAATTGCGTCCCACCTAATTGACACCGGGCACGTAGTCGTGCAAAATGAGTTATTTCAAGTCATTTACCGTGTGCCAAATAGACCGTCAATATCTATTCAACTGCATTGCTTGACTACAGCCGAGACAGTCGCTATGCGTCCACGAAACCCGGTACTGTGCTGTCAAAAATGTTTCGTATGGAGGCGTAGTCTGCCTTGGTTGCCTGACACGAATCAACCGGCCAAGTCACTCAACAGCCCACTTGACTATTTTACAGCATCCAACCAGATGCGACATGGGGGGGCGCAGACTACCAATCGTTCGTGTCTCCACGTTTTGCATTTCACTAACCAAACTTCGCACCGTGTTTCATATTTCCCTCCTATTTTAAGCATTGGATATTAACTGACCTGATAACAAGATCCCGAAAACATTAACGTACTTCACTGTGCTCTTTTTCAAACCATGGCCATATTTAAGCAATTAGTGCCGAATCTCAAAGTTGCTCGGGGAAATCTGCTGAAGATTGGAATGAAAGTTTGTTCAACACTGAATGTACGAGAGACAGTAAGTGCACTGCACACGTCGATAGAACTGATCCCCTGAACTCCGACCAGAAATGTAAACAGTCGAAACAATCGCTACCATAAAATATTTGGCATTTTCTTACTGCACAAATTTCCGAAGTTTTGTGCAACTTTGTTTTAACTTCCGATGCGAATCAAACTTTTGAGTAGTAAAAAGGGCGAGGCGGTCAAACTGACCGAGGGAACTAGCAGAGTACTTTTTACCAATGCTCAAATGTATCATTTCTACTGATGGCGGTGCGGTAGTCATCCGATAGGAGATAATTGCAAGATTCGTTGGGGGCCGGTATCTATACGATCACAAGTAAACAGGTTGCCAATATAGAAACCGGTGGCGTGTTCATTTTGCTGCTGCTATCCAGTATGCGTTTGAAAATGCTGCCGTCGAATAACATCACGAAAGTGGGCAAGTACCTTCATATATTCACCAACCCTATGACCCTGTTGGGAGTAAACAGGCACTCTTCATACAAGGACTGAAACCGCCATCCCTCAGATAACACTGGCGTATCGACATGTCGGATTGCGATTCGAATTCGAAACCTTTTCCTTTCATTCGCCGCCGGCTAGTTGAAATGTACTTAGCTCTACAGCAAAACTTAGAAAAAATTGGCACATTGAACTTGTCTTCAAAATCGAAATGTGTTTGCTTGTACATCAGGTCTGTTGCGTTGATAAAATTACCCTGACTTAAGTAGATAGGCTGCGCCAGCGCGCCTGTGTCAAAGTATTTTAATTTTACTGATGACCTGTGTGTACATTCAGATTAGCACATCCGACGTTGGCGCACAGACCAGCTTTCTGCGGCTGTTTTGCCTTGAGGTGTTCGTCAGGTGAAAACGCCTCGTTTCTACTGTGACGACCTTAATAACCTCCCCTTAAAAGGGGAGGCGACAAAATCCAGGCTCCACATTCGCAGGCAGGCACTTCTGTTTTATCAAACCATAGGATAGTTAAGGTAGTACTATAGGTCCTCTTCGTCACCTCCACTAATAGCTCTAAACGACTTGTTATCATTTAGTAAGCCACATGGAGCTACCGAGTGGAGTTTAGTCGGTCATCAAAGAGCATTGAAACGATGTGGGACCAAGAACTGGTATTTTCAGAACCTAAGAGTGACCGTCTTGTTCTGATAGATAACTCCAACCTTGATGAAACACTACTCTCCAAGCCGGAAACGAGAACTTAATGTATTTTTGTGCTGAATTCTATATGTAGTCAGTTTTGTTAACAATCTCAAGTGAGAGAGATAACAAAAGGCCTTAGTGTTTTCAGATTAGGTAACGTCCACGTCGTTTGCGAAGGCATTCCATTCGATCCACTGGTTTCTCTCGACAAGTTAACCATACAAACGAAGTTGTGCCATTTTGGCAAGGATGTGAAAAGTATTGTTCAATAAATGAGGTTTAACAAGACGTAATATTTCTCCCTCCTTGACAGCTCAAGCAATCTGGTTTAATCCAAACGGGAAGCAAATTCTCGAAGTGTTTTTCGCCAAACTTATCAACTATGCTGGCGGTTAAGGGCTTCTGTATGAAAGGCAGTATGTTGTTGGTATGTATGTTAGTCAGAACGTTCGCCATTTCTCCAAGTAATAAATGGGACTCCAGGAGGTTTTTGGTGATCATAAAAATGCTTAAAATTGGACATGTTTCCTTCACAAATGTTATCTACATTGAACGTGCCCTGAGTGCTCGGCAGTACAACGGGCCCTTTGTGGTGTTATTGGTACAGCATATTCGGTTAAAGGTGAACATCACGCACGTGAAATTTAGGTTTCAGATGAGTCACCCATTAGGACCATCTTGGTATACAGGTGGGTATATAAGTCGATTCCGCTCTACTTCCAAATCCATTGTCATCTGTCTTTCAAACTGGCCATGTGTGGTCCTTTTATGGCTACTTCGTTTGTGTAATAAAACTGACGCTGAGCGCGTTTTGTTGTACGGAGACGCTCCCTGTAATGCTGCCTGAGTTGCGCGAAAAATCACTGTTATCATTTATAGTAAGGTCACGCCTTCCTTTTCGGTACAAAAGCCTGGGTAAACTTCTTGGTCTTAGTCTTTTTATGTCCAGGTTCGTTCGGTTTCAAGTGTATTTGACAAGATGAGTTTTCCTCTCATTTTGCCAAACAAAACACTCCACATATAGACAGAATCTGACATTGCTTACCAGGTCGAGGAAACTATTCCGTCAGTGGGCGGTCACTTGCAAAAGTAGAAATACCTCAGAAGTATGAGTACCTCAATCCTATGACAGAGGCACCAAGTTGAGAGCTTTAGATAATATTCTAGTTGATCTAGTAACAAGCTGAACTTTCTGATATGCGGAGTTTTGTGGTGCTCGTGTGAATTTCATTTCAGATCGAGCGGCTTTTCTTATCAATAATGTTTTAAAAAATTCCACCGCTCATTTTATGCACCGTTATAATTGTTGAAAGCACCCACCTGCCCAAAACGGCCAACTATGGTGCATCACTTTTTCGCATTTCATTAAGCATGCATGTTTAGAAGTAAACCTGTCACTCAAACCCAGTGAAGTAGAAATATTCATTTTACTTTTATTTTTACACTTCACTTGGAACTGAACGCCACTTGTACCGATGGTGACAGCCCGATGCTATAGCACTTTGTT
The DNA here is from genome assembly GCF_000715545.1 of Opisthorchis viverrini. Taxonomy (NCBI): domain Eukaryota; kingdom Metazoa; phylum Platyhelminthes; class Trematoda; order Opisthorchiida; family Opisthorchiidae; genus Opisthorchis; species Opisthorchis viverrini. The sequence goes on from NW_008751795.1 coordinate 1,160,269, forward strand.
ATGGCCCTTGTCGCTATTTTCAAGCCAAAATTAGCAAAAATATTGTATCACGACCGTGAGGTTCCGGACGGGTGTTACATATTAGTTGTTACATGATTGTCCGAATTCAGGGGAATTTTCACTCTTTGAATGCAAAAATAAAGTAGTTTTCTATACTTATACTGCTTTCCACTGGGCAACCAAATATCACTTAACCATTGACGTGGTTGCCCCAGGTGAACATGTGCACGATCAACTTAAGAACATAGGTGAATTTGAAGTGCATCGTAGGCGGAATATTTTCAGTTTGTCTGCGTTTAACCAGATAGCATGGTGGTTAATGGTAAGTTAAAAGGCTCGAAGCAAAGTCCTCCAAAACTTTAAATATGTTGGATTCGTTTCCTTTCAATTGTGCTCTTTGCTCAACTCAGGGAAGTAACATAACGATAATGGCTAAATTGTTCGTCTAAAGCTGTTTTCTCGGGACATAAATAAAGGGAGTGGAAACAGAAGAGAGAAACCTTAATTTTAAGAAGGGTATTGTTCAAGAGAAATAATCGAAGTAAAAAAGACAAAGTCTTGATCGTTGAGCGAAAAGAAAATTTTGCCCTCTTTACAGGACGCCCCTTTACTGCTTTTTCGTTTGCAACGTAAGCGATTCAGGCACAAACATCATCGTTTTAATGATATGACCTATCAGACCTAAGTGAAATGAACCTTTAGTGTTTCGTTTCTTACTGTGAATCATCACTGATTTTATTTAATCTGCTATTCAGTTGCTTTGCCTCTTGTACACCAACGCAATATCCGGCAGCCTGATATTAAAAATTTCAACATCATGACAGGAATTCCCTCGTAAATCACACTAATCCCGGGGTTACTGAAAACTTCTTGACAGTTAGCTTTCAGTCACGCTGGTCTTGGAACTACCTGACATACGCCATCGGGGAGATTCTGAATACCATTTGAATGACGTTTACACTAAATTCGCAAAGTACATTCAATAAAAAATCGTCCTGGTATTAAGGAGAAACCCATGTGATAAAGGATTTTTCCTTTCCAATTGGCGCAATATTCGAGATGATACATTTTGTTTTCTGTATACAATACATGGTGCAAAGTCTCATGCAAAGTTAGGCGATTTTCAGAAGAACTGTTATAGTGTTCATTGTTAAGTGAAACCTTTCTCCATTTCCTAAAAGTGTAGATTATATTCATCCACTTATTCTGCATAATTCACTTCGCGACTTCGGACACTGATTTTTATCATGCCCCAGAAACTACTGCCAGTGAAGGACAGAAAATATTTCTTGCAGAGATATTTCAGAAATTCAGTCTGCTGAACATATCAGGAATAATTGTGATTCTTTCAGCTACGAATCCATGACGTCACAATTTGTTCACAAAAGTTTCGCTGCACTTTAAGCACTTAAAATGGCTACCTGTTTGAATAATTAATAGCACTTCTTACAGTGCCCTACGAAAGTTACAAGGAACTATTCAAAATGGTGCAAGGTTCTAGGCTTGATGTTCTTATATGGGCACGAAACAGTTCGCGGTGGAGTAGAAACCAAGTCTACGTACAATGTGGGTGGGATAATGCCACTGATTGACGATGTCTTGTGAGAAACCACGCGAATGTTGTTTAATTCCGTCATGTTTATTACCTCACTTTAATTATCAGGACGTGTTGTAGTATGCCTCAAATACCAATAACGAAATTCTCTCAATAAAATATATTGAAAAAGTATCCGGAACAGTGACAGCTCAACGAAGGAGCAGTAAGTGTCTACTTATGAGTAACCTCGTTTACGTAGCAGATAGCTTAGTTTTCCCAGCTAGAGTATATTTGTGTATCTTGGAGGTCATATTTAAAGCAGTACAAGAACATAGTAATGATTGTAATAGCAATGTGCCCTAGAAACAAATCTTTAAAGAAAAAGACAAACAGGTGTTTTTTCCAGATCAATCAGTCCAAACAGCGTCGGGGTATTTCGTAATACCTATGACGGAGCTCAGCTATCTTCTGAAAATTTTAAACAAGCAAATGAGCTACTGGCGAGTTTATAGCAGTGCTGGAAATTGTAAAACGCACACCTCTGACTTTCTGTGAATGTCCTAATGGTAAAAAGTTAAACTTCCAATAGTTTACTTCTGTTGATCTCCCAACTTTGAGTCATTTGTGGTAGAAACGTCGTAAAAGCCTTCTAAAGAATTAGTTTACCAATTTCAAAGCATTTTTCATCAAACGTACTGTGATCTAGTCTAAAACTAAGATTCTAGAGTGTAACTAATGATTGTGTACAGAATACTATGCGCTAGCCCAGTAATATTAAAACGCACATTGGCATCTATCTATTTTCCCTACTCATCAGTGACTTACTTGCTTACTTACTTTAATCACAAGATACCATTGCTGGTTCACATTTCTTCCGTATTACTCATAAATTTCTAGTTACTGGATAATGCATTCATTGCGGTTCTGCAAGATGTATTCTATAAGTGCTCGGCTGTGCTCGATGTAGTTATAGCACAACACGTTATGTACAACGTTACTTTGCAACGATAGCCATTGGCGGGGACGTGGCGTATTCAAATTGTGTTCTCTTCCGAGGGTTGAGCTGAAAGCACGACGAGGTTCTGTTCTATGAAACTCTGGGTTTTCCCGAAGTATTCTACCAGAAGAGATAAATCTATTACTTGCATGATGCCAGTACTGCAGTTTATTTTTAAACTTTACACTGTTGAAACTTTAAACACAGATAACTTGAATACAACGGATGACTTTTTCTATATACAGTGGTCCACCGTCGTTTCCGGAAAATTGGAGCAAGATGGTTCGGTATTTTGTTGCCATGTTTATGTCAACAAGGTTTCATAATAAACAAGAGTTTCCGAGTTTTGTTTGTGTAGCAGTAGGATGAAAGTTATATTTTGGTCGCTCGCCGATGCACCAGTGAGCTGAAAGTCTGTAGTAATTGATGTGCAGTATGGTGATGGTTTAGGAAGGATAACAATCAGACCCGTGAGATGCCTTCGAATAACATGCATTTAAAAATGAAAAGCCGCTCTTTGGTTTTGGGCCGACGGGAAACTAGACTATCACATTATAACATGATTATTCTCGGCTATAATAGCCTGAGTGGTACAGCCAGACTTGCGCCATAGCAGTGGACCAACAGCATTTTTCGGTGAGTTTGCTCGGCGGCTGGTTTCCTGGAAAACCAAATCTTCAAAAAACTATTCTGTGTATCATTGGATGAAAGCCGATGACATCAAGATGCTCAGCACTCTAGTAATATATGTTTTGGACAGAATGGTGACAACTAACAAGTGGAAACCAGGTAATTAGTATACAGGAGTGTTAGCTACCACCAGACACACTGTCAGATTAGACAGACAAATCGAGGCGGACATCAGTTGAAATACTTGAACAGTGATTCAGAATATGAGCGGAGGTGGAAATCTAGATGCCATCAAAATATTGCTTCTAACCGGATAGACACACTCACAGATCCGCGTCTAATCAAGACGCTATGGTACTCACGACATATGCAAAAGGTCATTTATGTTTTTATAGCAAGCCGCCAGGAACACACAAGAAGGTGGTTTGTGCCAATGCGGTAAAGTGAACTGATGAATGCTCAGTTTAGGGAAGACACAGGACCTAAGTCGCCTCAAACAATCAACAGGTTGACTTACAAGGATTTGAAAATTTTGCAACCATTTTTCAAACAGGCAGAAAGTAGAATTTCTAACAGTAGGAAGGCCCAGTAGCTATCAAGCTAATTTGTCGCAAAACCTGTCTTTCAAGCACAAATCTGGTCTTAGAAGCAGGTTCGGTGTGTGTATCTTTGGTGAACCTCCACCGAAGTGGCTGAGTCACAATGAGTGTAAGTTGCTTATATCAAGCCTGTTAAATTACAATTCGTTTTTCACATCCGAGGAGTCTTCATTGGATGCCACCCTAACACATTATTATTTTCTAGAGTCATATGTATTCTAAATTTCCGTATATCAGTGAGCACGCCGGATGGTTTTGGTGCGCGATTTGTTCCTCTCGTATAGTAGCAGATAAACAATTAATCTTAAATATCTATATTTCAACCTTGAGTTTTTATACCTTATCGTTTTCTGGTAAAACATCGACGCATATAATTTCAACTTGGACCAGTTTCTTAGTTTGCTCATTTGGTACAATGCTATTATAATCTTCGCTTCCAACAAAGCAATGTCTGACACTCGATAAACAATCTCAGTTCCTCCAATAAAACTTTTGGTCGACTCACTGTTTGGCTTGGCACTTGAGTTAATTTCATGGATTTCTTTGCGATTCACTTTAACGTTTGCACGACGCGTTGACGTGAGTGTTATGAACACAGTACCAGGCTACGTTTGCCTTTAAGTTGAGTAAATTAACCAAACGAAAATCCACAGTCAGAAAAACTAGATTTAAGGTAGAAAATAGAGATGGTGATGATGCCGTCGGTGTAACACCCAAGTATAACCCTTACTTATGATGGTGTCTTTTTTCCAATTTTCCAATACACCATGAAGTTGCTCCCGGTAACAAATTGGATCAATGCTACTTATTTGGTGTTATGCACTGTGATGTGTACTCTCATACGCAAACCGGGTGTATGTACTATATTCTTGTTTGGCGTCGTAATGGACTTCAGTCGAACACTTCACTCTGAAGTCATCAGTACAAACAACAAAGACAGAAGTCGGGAACAACCGGGCGCAGGTATTTGGAATTCTCTCATTGGTACCAGGCTATCCCAAAAAGTAAACTATTTTCGTGTGAGGAGATTTAAGTCTCTGGCACAGATTGCAGCTCATAGGGGTTCTTTGTTATCTCATGCAAATGTAGAAAACTGAGCAACGAATTTCAAAAGGTTCATTCCATCTGGGGACAGCCTAATGATATGAGCAATGTACTTGCAATCGAAAGATAAAAGGCGAGCTGGTTCAGTAAGTCGGACCTGAGTTGTGAGCGAATGCCTTCAACACAAAGCAACTTCCGTTGCAAGTACAATGCAGGAAACGTATGATGTGGATGTAATGTGCAGAATAAAATGGAAACACTGAATTCTAAATGTTAAATTGACGCATACTGGTACAATGGAAGAGCAGAGGGTTACCAGGCCACTGCAATAGTATTTACAAGTGTCTTTGCGTACACCAAGCTTATGACAAGCGCTTCTGTCATGGAAAGAATGTACCTTTGCTAATAATTAAATAATGGGACATTTCCCAGATAATCAGCATCCAATTACAGTTTATCAATTTCGCTTCTTGGGCGAACAGAATCAAACCTCTTTGGTTTTTCTGAACTGAACTTTTGATTGTGGTCCATCCATTCATTTATTCGGGCTGAAGTTGGGGAAAATATGCTACCCCTTCCCGATATTTAGTGTAAAATTCAAATACCAACGAGTAATTGGTGTATCACAAGGTTCCGTTTTCGAGTTAAACAAACTACAAAACTGTCTAAAACACATTAGTAGACCACCACTTAGTAGGTGGCTCACGGCTAGCCATTGCCCATGGCCCATTGCAACACCGCTAACCTGTCGTCAGAACGCGCTGCTTAAAAAGAACTGCACAAAGTCATAAAAATTTACATGAGTATCAGTGATAGCTGTTTATTCCTAACAGAATGTGATTGATTCAATTAATTCACCGGGTAGAACTGTAGTCAGCAGTAATTCAGATTGGAAAAATGGCACTAACTAGTCTTTCACGTTACTTCTCCGTAGGCATTTCAAAATTCAAGCACTTCACGGTGGCTGAAAAAAGCCAATTTTTTTCTGACATGCCATTGCTGTAGCTAATGATGAAGGCAGCTACCAACGAATGTAGTACGATTTAATGGAGGTAAAACTTTTATGTCATCGTAGTCTATACATTCGTGGTGCACTAATCTTGACGCGGAGAGATGTCGCAATATGCTTTTGTCTATCAAAGTTTTGTATATTCCTTTCAGAGAGTAACTGATGGCAAGCTTAACGTTGTGAACCGCGCCCTGTTGTTGTTCATCAGTTAGAAACTTTGCTTTGTCGGGCTGAATGTAAATTAATCTGGCATTGCAAACTGCGGTCTAGCGGGAGAAACTAGGTTCTACTGTCTGGCGGTACAATGAAAACTGGTTTCTTGTTCTCAGTCAAATCAGTTCATTGACGCTTTCTTAACATAATAGACAGATCCGTTTCACAGTAATTTGCTTACAATGACACGCTAGATCCAACACCCTATATTTGAACAACCTCCAACTTTGGATGAAGGTTCTAGGCGATACAGTTAAGCAAGCTGTGCACCAACACCAAGATGATCATTTCTTTGTGATATAGCCTGGTATAGTTTCCTGAATACTATACGATAGTGGAGAAATTGAAAACATTTTTGTACAGAATGACAGAAGATTTTGACTGAAGTTCTTTTTGTGAAGGAGATAGACGGTTTTTCATGTTTGTTTGAATGTCATCGCGCAAGTTACTGTCATGCAATAGTAATAGGTCGTGGTATGACAATAAAGGCTGACGGACTCCTATATTTTCAGGTGTGTTATTTCTGAGTTCATTGGATCGGTATTTGGTTCTGGTTCATCTTGACAACTTATTCTGCAGGAGAGAATGCTTTATTTATATCACTGGCGCCAGGAAATCGGAGTAGTCACGTGAAAACAAACGAAATTCGAGCAAAGATCAATATGCTATCGTGTTACCATGGGATTTCTTTTGCTACGCAATAAAAGCCTAGGTTGATTGACTGCGGTGGTCTCGGTGAGACTAAAGCTATGATGGCCGAGTTGAACATTAAGTCAAAGTCTTCATCCACCGGTGATTCTTAGATATTTCCCGACTTCTAAATCAATGGGTGACGCTTTGCATAAATTTACAGTCGTAGTGAAGCTAAAGGATAGCTCACAACACACCCGCCTTTTTGCCCATCGACCTTATGGTGTGGAGTTTTCACCGACGTCGAGGACTTGTACGTAGCAGTTCTTTCGGCTTCATATCAACCCTTTATGTATCTCCAACTAACCTCGAGTGTCTAGCAGAACAATCGCTGGTGACCTTGAACTCCGTTTCGAACCCAATCACTATATATAGTTACACTGATCATAATTGAAAAGCGGTCATGTTTTCTTGGGAACGGTGTTTGTCATTCCTCACGAACTGCCGAATCTTCCTGAAAGTTATTTTTTGCTAAAGTAACTAAAAAGTCCACATATTCTGCCGCCAAAACTAGAAGCAAAATAATCCCTTATCACTAAATAAAACGATATTATCTCCAATGTCCGACTGACGCGAAACTTCAAGCTGCAAAATTCCTCACGTGCCTTCCACCTATTGAGATAAATGTTTAACATTGTCCACCATAGAGTGGACGTTTCTGAATTTCACCTGTGAATTCTCTATTTTTACGAGACTCCTGCTCCGGATCAAACACTCACTCGGTTCGAACTGTTTGTTTCCCTCAGTGATTTTTGCAAAATATCCCACTTAATGCATCTGGAATACTCATCTACTAGGTATAACGACTACACTGGCGATATTACCCAGTGAATTTGACCTTGACGTGAATCGAAGATAGCAAGATTAGCGGCAACAATGTAAATGGGATACGCTGCAAATTTGTAGGCTTCAAGTCCACATCCGAAGAACATGACCAAACATTCAGGCCAAACTACAGGATTTTGTAAAATGTAGGAGTTAAGGCGAGGTCCAATATCTCACTTATTTACATCAGTAGGTGGGATACGAACGTAAGGCATATGCATCTCCCTCTTCGCACCAATTGAATAAGGGTGATTTCCAAAAACAACTCAAACTAAAATAGTAGATGCAATCGGTAAACAACAAAAGCTTATGCGATCTGTTTTGCTGTACCCATCTGCATTCAATCCTTAGGTAGTTTGGCTTGCAACGTCACTGTTCTACCATTCTACTCTGCTGTCTTCAAAACACTTGCAGGCTCAACGGCGAAGGCTGCCTCCAGTTGTAAACATGCTATCGACATTACGATCACCGAAAATGGGAAAATATGCAAAGGAAAACAGAGTTTCTGAAGCTCTAAATGATCCTTCTACATAAATACAACTTTATGAGTTCTTTTGCTGGAGAACTGTAAAAAAAATGGGTTAGCGTTACTTGACCGTAAAGCTGATGTGATCCCAGTCCAGTGATAAATCATATCACATTTTTTGCCATCTTAGGTAACTGGCTTGCAAGTAGGTTCAATGGAAATGCTGCGATCCTCACATGGTTTTCTCGGAGGATAAAAATCTGCAAATTTGCCTTCTTTTAGGCAGTGGTATGTCAGCTTCATGACAAAGACAAAAGTTTATGCACGTAGGGGCGGTATGATCCAGATGCCTGCGCAACTACTTGAGAATGTGCTCCATGAATCACCACGAAGAAGATGGTTTAGTGATTTGTCTGTGCCTCGCATATTTGTGGTGGAAGTAGCAGTTGTGCCTGCACTGCCTGCTCATCCTCCTATGAGGGCCAGTCAAGCTAGACCGTTGCTTTATGCATCGATTGTTTCGCAAAACACAGATCAGCGTTACCTATGACCAAGTTCCCCACAATTAGCTATGCTTTCGTTTGGGGCATACAGGCCGCTGATGGGCGGAAGCGAAGGGTGTCCTTCGGGTATCACAAACAGGGCTGACCAAAAGTGTTATGCTTCGGGGAATTTTTTGCACGTATTCTTCCTCTCTTGTTCATAAATAACATCAAAAACATTTGACTAGGTTTGGTTTGCTTAATGACTCCATGAGAACTAAACTACACCGATCTCATTTTGGCTGTTTTCAGCAACCCAGAATACCGAGACTTATTGATTGCAATAGGCCCATAGATAAAGTGGTCTTCTTTGTTGCTGCAGTGGTCCCCTGAGTTTACTGAATCTTTGGCAAAATATTTTTTAAATCTGTCCACTGGAAATATGTGTCTGAATCGTGGTACACTAGAGGTCTTCAGGCTACCATTGTGGTTGTATCGTTCATAAGTGGCCAGATTTGCGGTCAACAGTGACCAAACCACCGGACACTTGCTCACAGTAGGAAATCTACAGACCGTTTACGTCAGACCAGTGTGACCTTGCACGCATGCTCCAAGCATGGATTCAAATCCAAGGGAGAACTGCCAATTGTGTGCACTGGTCAGAGCCGATCTGGTTTTGCGTGTAAAAGAAATGCCATAAAGCGGAATCAGTTTGAGACTGCAATTGTTCATTGAATGTTGGCATCCAAGTAATGTAGGTTTGATATTTTATAATTCTAGCGTGTTTTCCTAAGGAACAGAAGTGTTTGAACGAGCAGAAAACTGAGTGAAATTCTCTGACTACTGGAACTGCATGGACGCAGATCTATACAAGGGCGTTGTGATGGTCTGGCTCTAGTTCGCACACCCAGACGATGAGTTCATGTCTCTGAAGTTGGTTGAAAACAAAAAAATTCTCGTCCCAACAAGCTCACAATGACCATCCTTTGGACTGATTCGGGCACGGAAACATTACGCAACATGTCTCCCTTTCTAATGCTAACTCTTAGCTAAACATGTCTTTTGTGAGCTGTTGAGGGTAAGAGGAGTTCAGTGGTAAACATTTGGAGTCGCCAAAATTGTTGAGGCTCCCGAAGATTTCCTCTTGACCGGTACCTTTCGAGGTGAGCATAATTGAAGTCCATCACTAGTCATGAAACTTATCTAAACAAAGTCACAGATTTTCGAGAAATACACTTATTTGCGAACAATTCGGTTTTCACGAGAGACTCAACTGAATCACTTGTTTATGCTATTCTACAACTGAATGTGCTGCACACAGAGCGCCTCATTTTTCAGTTGGCACGATATTCGGGATACCGCAGTGTATTTTCATAAAAGAAACTGCTCACAAGGTTGCAAGCCATGTCAGTATAATTTTGAGTTGATTCTCAAGCCTGAAGTGCCTGCGGTGTAGAAAAAAGCCCAACTGACGCCGTATATGTAGGTAGTGATAAAAATCACAGAGATTCGTCACATAAAGTGACGGCTGAAGTTTCATGTCCACTGTACAAAAGTTTTAACCACATTGTTCATTAACCTGACTACTGTTTTAAAAATTTTTTAAGAATAAACGTTTGCCTATAATATCTACCCTTTTTCTCTTAGAGTTATTGTACTGTATCTCTGTTTTTATTCTATCCTCGATTTCAAGTCACGAGATTCCGGCTGTGACAGCTTCTGATGACGGGAACAAACCACCTGTATAATTACATCTTCGTACCCGCAAAATCGGCAAATTATATGTTCGCGCCCGTTCCAAACCATTCTTAACATACCGCTTGAAAATCACAAACACTGCTGTCATTAAAAGGAACCACTAAAATCTCCCCAGAATGCACAGCACACACTGATTATAGCTCTTAAAACTGTGGTTGACATTTAATCTTGAAAAGGAGTTTGTTATGAGGATCAACTTTTCTGCGTTTAGTCAAAAATTAATCTTTTGTCAATAATCTTTCATCAATAATCAGGCAATTCCTGGGTAGCTGGCACTTCAGTAAATAGCTTCGCGGCACCAATTTTGATCTGTTTTGCACAAAAATGTTATTTTGACATTGATAAAGGATAAAGTTGTTTTTGGATGCCTTTTCTGTTAATTGTCTTCGTATTTTGAGAATCTACCCATTAATCTGTTGAACTAATAATGCACTGCCATAATAGGTTGTTAACACTCCGGTTACTAACAGCAAACTGGCTAAGTATGGTGAGTACTCCTCACGTAAGTTTTGTATCCTTCGTACCGTTACTAACATTACTACAGGTCACTACTTTTAGTACCAGATATCGGTAGTGTTTTCAAGCCTTTCAGTCCCACTGGCTTTAACAGACTTACAAGCTCATGTTCAAGACTGGAGGCAGTTTGGCCGATCTGGCGTTGATTCGTAAATATAGTGTAGAGAAGGCAGACAGCAATCGACAAAAGTGAAAGGCGTGTTCGCTAATCGTTCTGACTAGGGCAAGTCACTGGAACTGAATAATGAATAAAAAGTTGGTCACCATGTCTGTGTTACAAGGGCTCGTACAGAACTCTTGCGTTTCAACATTCGGACAACTAATATCTTGTATGCAACGACACTTTTGCATTACATATTCAGCTGATCTCAGTGAATGCCCTTAAAGTACATCCTGTCGTTGCGTAAATAAATGCACTACTGACTTACTTATTTCGGGTGAAATGTTGTCCAAATCCACTGGTTTTATGGTCCGATGTTTATTGGTCGGGACAATCTGTAGAGTTCGTGTTTCAACTGTTCCAGTAGTGTTCAAAATGCTGAGCTGTAGATTAACAAGGACTGTCGAAATTATACTGAAAAAATATGTGCTTCTTGTGTCTCCGTTTGTTATCAAATGTTGCTTCCAAAACAGCTGCATGACAGACACAGAGTCAAAACTGCGTTTGTATTTTATCACAGGGCGCTTGCATTTGAGAAGTGGAATATCCACCGACGACTTTCTCGTGGGAATTTATGTTATGCGAATGGCCAATTGTTACCAATGGGAGCTGTATGGTTTCGACCAATCCGAACAAGGAGTTGCGATGGATCATGATAGCTTAACACTGAACAGATAAATGGAAGGGCGTGGCAAAATGGAACTGTGTCGGAATTTTAGTGATACAATCTCTGGGGCATGAAAATACACGGTAACAATTTCCGCGATGTGGTCAAGATAGCGCATCGGAATGATTGAACATTTATTCCGGATACGTAACAGCGTCTTATGAAGATGGTACACTATCGGGAGACTGCTGCGCCTCCTCACCTCCTGTAAAAATCCTCCTTAGGCTGGCTTGTGCTGTCACGTTAGGGGGAAGTATTTGTTTCTACCTTGAAACGTTCCGCACCCGCGACTAAATTCACAATTATTTTGCTCAGTCTAAACTTATCATCACAGATAAGGCCATTAATAGGCTGGAAGTATGGAAATCGGGTTCCTATCCGCTGAGTTACAGTGGAAAAAACAGAGGTTGCTAATCGGTTGGACAATCTATATAAACTTTATATAAACTTTACAGATAACGAGGAGTGCTGTCAAGAACTAAGTTTTCTTGCACTTAATTACAGGTTAGCAGAACTAACGCGGGATTAATATTACATGTAATGTTACTATCGTTTTGGTAAGCTACAACCAAAATGACCAAAGATTTAACGAAATTTCCTTGAGAGTGTATGAATTGTTGATCAAGTGATGATTGTTGGTTGAGTCCTGTTGAAAACATTAGACGTGGGAGAAGAAACCAAGGTCTGGCACCGAGAGCTGATTGTGTGGAAACCGTCATACTATCCCACCGTCTTGAAATTTGACCAGCATTATCAGTTGTGGTGAAGGTCAGTAAGCGCTCGTAAATTTCGTCATTTAATTTGTTTTTAGATAAGGAGAAAACATATTATTCCATTTTTAAGGCTGTCAGCTGTGGCGGTTTTTTATGTGATGCAAATGCCAGGTTTGTGAGAGTAAGAACTCGCAGAATAACAGAGTCATTGCATCGTTTGTGCAATGTTGATTCGTTTCAGACTACTGCTAATGTGGTTTAAGTTTCTAGTTCTTAGACCTTTACCTTTAAACTGAGTGCTACTACAGGAAAAATGGACGGCCTGGAGGTAATTTCAGCTACTCAATCAGTCATTGGTGTAGTAACCAAGGTTATCTCGGTCAGTGTTGGTCTCAATTCGTTATACCTAGGGCTTGTCAAGGGTAGTTTCATAGCGCTAGTGATTATTCGTTAACCCTTGTCTCTTTGTGTCTGACCCTAACGCCGTTCATCCACATATGAAGGTAGGCAACCTGCTGAATGTCGCTCTCTTTGCCTCGCGCTCTGTCCGTTGGTCAAACGGCTCTCATGCAACTTTTCCATCCTTCATTCCCTATGTTTGCCGAATTGTCCGTTGCAGAAGCCGCCAGCGACTACCGATAGTTTGACGGCCTTAACGATGACTTATCATTTTGTGTGCGATCAAATCGCACCGAAGGCGAAGGCATACGTCATATTCTGATGCGCAGACACAAAAATGTGGTACCGTGTCATCTATAGACCCAGTGCTGTCCTAACAAGTGTGAAATGTCCCCTGAGTAAAACTGGAACAAGGATTTCCATTGAAGTCGTTTCAAGCAAATCCGATTTCAACTCACACAAAGGACATTCGTCACCAGACGGTAAGCGAATGGATTCGTTACGATTGTTTCACAGGGAGACCAAGTCGGGTGCGGTCACAAATTTCAGGTGCCATGTTTCTTTGATGGGAGCGATTGGTTTTATAGCTATCGGCGAGCTGAACCACCTCCTCGTGGTGCCGACCGGGTAGACTGGACGTCAGTCTGGGTGAGCTAAGAGTTCAACAACTCCAGACAGGGCCAACCACCCCGTTTGGGTTTCAATGTGCTGGTTACTTTCGACAATGTATACTACGAATCATCTGGCGCCTCCGCACCAGTTCCAACCAGTACACAGGAGAGACTCGTTGGGTTCACGTGTGAGGAATGTGGCAAGTGCTGCAAATCGAAAGCTGGCTT
>NW_008751795.1:1174383-1174564 GCF_000715545.1 Opisthorchis viverrini
CGGCCACCCGAAAGCAGACCCGCCGAGCCATCTACGCTGCCATCCAAACCCTATACCACCAAAGAAGGAACGATTCAGCGTCTGCTGAGCTCGATGGGTCATGAAAGGATTTATACAAAAGTAACTGCGGCCTACCTATGGGTTTCGAGCAGTATTGGAAACAGGTGCTCTCAGCTCCAAA
>NW_008751795.1:1177297-1277267 GCF_000715545.1 Opisthorchis viverrini
TGGGATTCACCTCATCAGACTGGCACTGTCCTTGGCATGATTTCGAATGAGACGTTTCTCTCTTTTCTCCCATATTCTCCTGTTACTCTTTCGCATTCATAGCTTGCATTCACTTTTTATGTTTGTGACCGTGCTCTACAAAAATAAATGATAATAATTTAATCCAGCCCATCTACTAATTCTCCAGCAGCTTCTGCGCGATTTGCCGATGGGAACGACTGATAATGCGTAACATATGGAGGACGATCAAGATCAGGACTAAATTCCATGAACAAAATTGACCCACGCGATGCAGTCTCCCAGTTGAGGAGTTGACCAAATTATGAGAAAATCGCGCACAGTGCCTTTTAGAAATCAAATTCTCTTCTGTGCCGAAATGTTTCAAAAAACGAAGCACAGCTGAAAGAGGTCCGCAGCGGCATAAAGGTAATGGGCGTTGAGTACAGCTTTTGATCACATCAAACAAAAATGTACGCACCTGTACGTTTTCAATAAATTAGCACCAGATTTCCCAGCGAAGAACCTAAACAAGCAAAAACGGAATGCGAAACAAAGATATTTAGAACGGGTAGTTCGTGCAGACCTTTAATTTGAACAACTAAGGCTTAAGATTCATTGACAAGAGAGTATCGCAGAGAACAAAATTTATTCTGCATGAAATACACTAGCGAACAGTCCATTAAAAATTCTGACAGTCCCTGCCGGTTTCACCCAATTCGTGTCCCCCCAGGCGGGCACCCTCCTCAGCTCCAACGTTCTACTTGAAAACCGCAAAATTTACTAGGGACACTCTTTGTAAATTAACATTTTGGTAAAAAAAACTCGCCTGAACTTCAGCAGAATCTCCCATTTCTTATATTCTTACCTTAAGTTTATTTGAGTCACCCACTGAAACAAAATTAGATCGAAACTGAAAGTATTTGGCAAGCAGCGTAAAATTTTGGTTTAGTTAGACTATAAGTTTGACGGAAATTAGGGAAATGGGCCGAGGAGTTCTCAGACTCTAGGATGAAAGAAAAGGTTTTATTGTTCGACCAAAACGGAAAACCTACTGAAAGTAATCACTGTTTTGAGCACAAAGCCCTTTTGATTATTGTTGCTTCCCCGTTCCTGCAAGCAAAACCATTCCGGTAGATATTGTGTTTCCTAAAATGTTGCAAAACTGGAGCATGGTGGTTAGAAGTATTAAAAAGAACGTGTTCGGGTAAATAAGTCACATAACATTCAATATCAAAGTAGTTTTTTTAAGCGAATAGCTGGTGGGAAGGTTAATATAATCAAAACCAAAATTTATGTCCAAGTAGGCAACCCACGAAAATTCGCATGATGCATTAAGTAAAGGCAACAAGTCAGATGTGAAACAAATCATCCGAGAGATTCCGGTTGTAGGCAATAGCACTAGAGACGTATGAACGGAATGGACAACTTTGAAAAGCCGATGTGGATATAATGGCTAAGTAAAATATAAATAGAGCTTTGGAAGACGTACTAATGTGTTTGAAGAAAGTCGCAACATCAAAAACATTACCACGGTTTCACCAATCAGTCACCTCGGACAATGTTTCGAAAACATCGATGCTTAACTTCTGCTACTTGCCCGCACATCCCAAAATTCACTTTGGCAAGGCAATTGAAGTTTTTGACTCTGCCTAATGCTCTACAAACGATGCTAACACAGTGAGAAGAATGCACACTTTCCAAAGTTTCTACACCTTAGAGCCGCTCGTGAACCCAGACGCTGTTATATCCATTGTCGATGGGATATCGAACTTGGTCGTTTTAATTATTTTGCCGTAAGCGAATGGAAGCACAAAATGATCTTAAATATTTGGGCTCATGAAGAAACATGTTGATCCTAGTGGCGTTTAACACAAGAGTTGATTTCCAAAGAAAGATTTTTCTAGAAAATTTTCAAGCCAAACCCAAAAGTTTAATTTCTAGAAATTTTCAAGCCAAAACCAAAAAGTTAATCGTATTCCATTGTAAACAAAATTTAAATTAAAAGTGAAGAATTTCCGACCACAGGGTGGCTCTAGGTCAGCGTGGCTGTTTCGGGAACAGTGTAATTTTCACATCAGACAACAACAGGCGTTTTTCGAAGTAGGATGGTAATTTCAGAACTAACGGATCTGGATTTCTTTCCAGTAATAGCCACGCGCGTGCCAACAAATCATTTAATCACAACATTTGGGGAGATGCCAGTACAAGAATTTTGATTATTATCCCGTTCCCATAACAAACGAAAATGCTTTCTTGGACCGCAAATCAATAAGTCAGATCTCTATAAATTGTACAAAATTGGGCAACATACTCGTCTGAGTTTTGAGGTACACCAGCTATGCGACCAACTGTATATTCGATATTTGGCAAGGTATATAAATTGCCACACAAAACTGTCGTTGTGTCCCAGAAAGTATACGGTTGCTCCTCGTTGGTTAATCAAAGAGTGACTGGTAGTCAGAGGATTCGATTGGGAAATGAACTTGCCGATGGTGCTGTTAGCATATCGTTAATCCAGTAAGTCACAAGCAATTCTACATTTATGTTGATGCATGGTGGACAATCACTTGATCGGGAAATCTGGTTGTAGCCGACAGTACGCACCTCCCCAGAGGAGCTAGGAGATAGAAGAAGGAGAGCTCGAATAAACTTGACCGACCTTCAGAAACAAACCGGAGAAAAAAGCATATAGGAAGGCTCGACTACTCCACATAGGTGCGAAAGTTAAATGAAAAGATCAGCAGAATCCTGGAAGGAGGGACCTGGGATGGCAGAAGTCGGGCATTCAGTGGCAAACAACGTTTGTCGTCACCCACCTTCAATGGGACTCTTATACAATTCAATATGGCATGTTACACACAGAGAAGTGCCGAATGAACCGACTGTTGAGGCCGACGTAACTGTGGTAAATAGAACATCGGTGGTATGCATGAAATGTTTGAAGTCGAAGGTGCGTAACTATGTATATTACTGGTGAAGAATGCAAATACCCTATGGTCTACTGTGCAAGCTCGACTCCCACACCCAATGCAAGGTGGAGATTAGTACGGAAATTATGAAACCGCTTAACAATGTTCGTTTGCTATTGTTTTATAATCACTTAACATTCAGTGAAGTCCAAAAGGGCATGCGAGAACGTCCAGGTTTCAAAAACTCTGTGCAGATGAGATGTTTACTATTGTGTCTAGTGGCTTGTAACCGCTTGCTCTGTATTCGTCAATAAATAACTTCACAACTAACGGCCCTTAACTTTTCACCGGTAAAGAATACGCGCAGTATCACTGTCAGTCTAAAACCAGCATAAACAACATGAAAAATATTGGGACCAGGCGGTTTTCCAAAACAAAACGTCAACTACATGCAAGCAAATCTGCTGGGTCTGACAGAAATCATAGAAAAAACAAAATTTACGTTTTTTGATTGAGTAGTAAACGCAAATGTATTAAAAGTTACAACCAACTGACCACTTAATTCAAGCTACTTCAACGGATGTCGGTTCTCCCTTTACCCAAGGACATAAGTAGCTTCGTTCTCGCCAGTGCATCACAGACTAAAAGCATGATAGATATTATTCCCTTGATCCGAAACGGTAATCACCAGACAGCACAAAAATGTTGCCTGGTGAATCAGACGAGAAGGATAAGCCTCATCCAAGCTAATAGAATATTCTGGTACAAAGTCTAGACACCGGTACGCTCGTCACCTGCAACACTTGGCCACAAAACCAGTTTCGAAACCCACAGCTGCCCATTCCCACCCTCTTTACATTCTTGAACTAAGCGTTTTGCGTACCAGTGCATGATTGCGCTTGCTTTTGCGATAGTGTTACCACGTGAGGGAAGCGGTGTCCACTCGGTCACCGGAAAATGGTGTCTGTCAGAAGGATTTACACCGTGAAAGATTAAGTCTCCTCCATTATATACTTAATGGCTGATCTCCAAAACAGTTTTCTCTTGAAATAGGGGATTTCTTATTTGCAGTACGAAAAATGGGCGCCACCAAAATCTGCTCGCTTTTTCGAATCGTTTCTTAAGTGGAAAAAAGTACGTGTGAACTGAATGTTACTGTGCTCATCCGATACACATTAAAGGCAAATTTCGGGATATTTTGTTCCATCCACAGTGCGAAGTGCTGTACATTTAGGTTTTATAATGACTAGATCCAATGAAAATGCGAGTGATTTGAAAAACGTTTTGAGCAGTTGGGTGACCTATATATCTGCTCACTTACAACAAACAAAAAGATGACTATTATTTCAACCTAAGTTACCAATATTCTCTTCAATTACAATATCTGGTCCACGAATTCCCCGGTACTCTTGACCACTACGTAGACTAATAAAATTTCCTCATAGTTGTCTGCGTACGTCATGCTCCAACTTACATTCCATCATATTTTCCAGCTCATACAAAAATACGGGCTTTTACACAACAATTCATCCAACCAAATCGCTTCACCGGATAGCAAGTAGATAAGTCACTTCCCGTATGGGATTACAGAATTTTAAAAAAATTTCGATAACGATGCCCTCCGTCTATTTATCCCGTGCTAAATATAGTAAACAAAAATTTCGTCAAACACGGGGATGCAGGACTGGTGTTGAATCGTGATTATCTTATCAACTCTGATTCGCTGCATTACCCTTCTTCACTGATCGCAAGAATGACAGCTATATCGGTTATCTTAGAATGTTAGAATACACCACATATCTGTACTTTTCCAGATCGCCTCTAAGTGCTGCACTGCATGATAATACGTTGAAAATCTGTATTTCTATATTTATCTCTGGACAGATGAAACACTGGAGTTTCCAGAGCGATCGCAGGTTTACTCTTTCCATTCTATATGATTCAATTAAAGCCGTTTAGAATGCCGGCGTCAATGTTGTTGGTTTTGATAAATTGATGAGGCAGGTCATTGGTTTACTTTATTGCACCACTTCCAATGAGGACGACAAAGTTAACACTGAAAGATTCACCTTACTTACTTTCAGTTTACAAGTGGTCCATAAAAACCAGAAAATGATCGAATAGACTGGGTGCTGAAACAGACTTTCTCACTAACCAGTTTAGTCTGGGTAGATTTGACAATGTGCAACGTATCACCCAAATTAAGCACAAGTTAGCTTTCTTTATCCGACATATCTGTTGTTGCCAGCTAACATGCCACTTTCCTCACTTTTTGCTTTGCTGTTTATAGTATCGCAATTAATACAGCCACCGGGCTTCGTTGCCCTCTCTTCAAACCATGCGATATGGGACAGCTGAAAATGCCATCATTAGCGCCAAGTAAGAAAATGAAAACCAACTTGAAACTATAAGGTATGTATGTTACAGCTTGGTTGCTTTTGGTTCAATAACAAGGCGTTCATATACTGAGGTTGAGTTATCCTCAGACCAGTGAGTGGATGTGGATAACTTCGTCTATGCTTTTAAATAAGAAATAAGACTGATAAAACTCAGAGACCGCGTTTATCTGGTGAGGTTCAAGAAGGGTAAAGGCAATAAAGGGCTGCTCAGGAGCCCTCAGCAATCTCAAAAGTGGTGTTTGGTCACGAGAACTCATACTTCTAAGAAACGAATCGTACACCATGTTTTTTTAAATTAAACAAGTCGCCATAAATCAAGCCTCGTCTGTTTTCAAGAATAGGGAGACAACAGAGATACCGTATGTATAGGGGTGTCTTTCTGAAGAGCAGCGTCTGGAAAAATTAAACTTTTTACCGACTTGAACAATCTGTTCTTTATCTTACTAGGCACGGTTTAGACAATGCACTGTACATGGTTTCAGTTCAATTGACGTCTCGTTCCTAGATAGCTACGAAGAATTTTCGGCATTTAGATTGTGTAAATGGGTAGACAGAATCTACATCTTTAAAAAAACCCTCATCTGGAGGTGATTCGTCTCAAGCTAGATCAATCTAATTCAGGTTATCATGGTAAATGATGGAAGTCCCATTAAAGGTTGAACCACGTTGTTCAAGGTTCAAAGGGCCATCGACTTTTACTCATCTTTTAGTTTTAGTAAGTTATCACTTTGTGTTGTTAGATATATTGAGTGTATCGTGTCACATGCAATGCCAATCAGTTAGCAGTTTTTATGTAACCACTCACGATTTTGTACTGGCACAATCAGAACAAACTGTCATAAAAAATATCTTGAACCTGTCTTTAAAATTCTTATATATTTTATGAATGCCCTGTTCTTGTTTCCAACCATGCAGTTGCTCTTTACTGCAAACAAGAGGCACCCCAAAAATATTAGTTGGATTTGAGGTCAAATGCAACATAAATCAGCACTGGTCTGTGAATCAAGGCACGTCGAATTGAGAATAAGTTACCTTGTCGAAAGAACACCTCTAATGCCCGTTTCGGTCAAGAATGTACAGCATGCGGTCGATGTTTAAGTCGACAATATAAGCGAACGGCTTGTAGTAACGATCTTTGTTACCCATTTGTGTAGAAATTACCCGATTGTCAAATATTGCTTAGGTACAATACATACATCCTTCCCAACTGACGATAAAAGCGATTTGCGTGTTTGTCAGGTGAACTGGAAGTGCAAGATTTCCGATTCCACACAACGTCTGGCTACTCAGTCATCAAAAGCAGTCTGTTTGGAAACTCTCCACCCTTTTAAATCTAATTATCTCGCTTTGCTAGAATGAGGTCATTAGCTTTGCACAATACAAACCCCAAGGGTTTGGCGATGAATAAATTTCTGTGGGCAAACTCAGAACACCAGGGAGTTTGATGAACCACGTGTTAGAGGTAAATAATTTCATCGCTCTGGTAGTAATCGGGCAACATTCACTTAATGCACGATCAAACATGTTTCCTTTCATTACAATGTACAGACGTGTGATTCATGCTAACGGTCATATGCTGCAAAGGTTAATAAGTCTTGAAACCGATCAGATCAGGTAGACAAGAGAAACAATCCCTGGAACTTCGAACTACTCAGCAATGAGAAAATCACGAAAAATGTGCGTTGAAGTCCACGGACTCAATCATAGATTCAATAATACATTAAGCCTCAACCGCGTACGATCTGAGATGTAAATATTCTTAGCTTAGATTGACTCCATGTAGCTTGTTTAGCTGTTGGGTGAAATTTTTAGAAATTCGTGTGCGTTCTATAATCATTTCCGTGCCATAGATTTGCATGCAACGTCAGCAGTTCTGTAACTAAGCCAGGCCCCTCGTCACAGGTCTTTATCACTTTTTGACTGTTTTATTCATAATTCACAATATCATCCAATTAGTCCTGGTAAGTGCGCCACTTCTTCCGAAGTATTCCACACTGCCTGTGTTGCAGTTTCAAGATATCCCATATCACTGCTATTCACAGAATCTTGTCCTCATATGCGACGAAAATGCAGATACCATTCAGAACTCGAGGGAGGTGGATAGAATGTTGAACAATCATGGCTTTGAAAACAGAGATAAGATGCACCATTAGCGTTATTTAAGAAAGAAACCCGTTAGTGCCAAATCACGAGGTGACTGCCAGTTCGTGAATAGCTGCTGGAAAAATTCCACGCTGAAGTTCAAAAAATGCCTCCGCTGAAGATGGATGGGACAAGTCCAAAAGAGGATTAAGAATACGAAACTAGTGTTTACAAATAAGCAAGGGCTGCTGTGATCATCATCGTGTCGATACCGTTTGCCATCTTCGGTCATTCGGTCGACTCGACATGAGCTTTTTGCACCCTACTACGCTATTCTAGTTCATGTAAACCCTTACTCTGCCCAACCGATAAGACACAGCCCTTCCTTACAGGTGCTTTCTGGGTAGATCAGTCTACAGAGTATCTATTTATGGAAGGTCTATGATTTTTTGGAGGAGTTGCTCGTCTGTCCATTCCATGGTCACTTAATGTATCCTTATAACCACGGTTCTCATGTCACTGGGCTTTCCCACTGAGCACCCCATCCAGCCTCTGAATATATTTGCCCAAAAGAGTAATTCCACGAAAGTAGAATTAGCAGAACAAACCTTCATTTGTGTCTGGATTTTTTTAGCAATAAACAGTAGAACACTTGAAAACGGACATAAATCACCACCGAACAGTTAAGTGATTGTCTATGCATGTTTCCGTTAGCCAAATGCCGAATTTATATGTATATATTCCACAGAATTGTCTATATTTGTATGTCTCTGTGAACGCCACGCACCAAAAAGAATCACAATTTTGTCGTAGCCGGGATCTGACTGTTCATTCAAGAAAAAATCGAAAATAAATGCCACAAAAACTTCGTCTGCTGCACATATTTTCATTAACAAATAAGTATGTATTTCTGGCTAAAGCACCCAAATCATTCTACCCAAATTGCTCCAAATCATAGAAGTTACTTCTGGAACGATTTCTGTCTCAATAATTTCTGTGCGCTAGTTACAGCGCATTCGTGTGCCGTCAGTCGGAAAAAATCGATACAATCAAGTGTTTCTTGTCCCAAATCAGACGGAAAACTAGACAGGTCTAGGCACTTGAAATGTATAATTGTCTAATATGCGACCCAAACGAGTTGTTTTGGAATAAACTGTGCATGAAAGTGGAAACATAGTGGTAATTCTTAGAAAATGCCAGACAATTTGGTATATTTTCGCTCAGTATTCGTCTCCGCCTTTGAATAGCAGCATAATTTTTGGCGTCAAAGTAGCCCCTTGTTTCTGCAATTATTATCCATATTTGACGATGCGTAACAACCAACGTTCATTGGTCATTATTCCTTTGGAGCCGTACGTATTGGTCTTTTCCCTTTATGTTGCTTCACTATCAGACAGGCTATCGATCTCACATTTCATCGATAAAAAAACATAAATTTCCTGGAGATGAGATATGAATGCTAATTGTTTCATTCGAGTAGAACTGAAGAGTGACTTCCCATCATTGATCTAACCACCGGTGGTCATCTGCCTCTAGGTGGCATAGAAGAATCTTATCGTGTCTATAGCCCTCTTACTCTGCATCATTGGCTCAAATACCGTTTGAATCAGACTTGATCCCACCTACAAACAGAAGGTCATATACGTAAGTATCAGACAACAGCATCAATAGCAGGTCCAAGTCAGCAAACTGCAAACAGCAAGGATCGGGATTTCAGTCGCAAAGGTCATTCACATGTCAGTCTGTCAGAATATAAGCTAGCAATACACACGAAAGGGTGGTTCGCCCGAACAACCAGACATAACCTAAGGAGACCCCTCGAAGAGTTAGGTAATGTGATCAGTCGTCATAAATCTGCCGATGAATCGCTCTGATCAGGTATCAGTAATTTATTGATATCACTGCAACTGGTGGTGGATCGTTTGCAGCATAACTGCCAAGCTCGTCGAACAAGCTCGTCACCGGAAGTCTATTAAGCACCCAAGCACAACTTTGCCACGCAAGCAAATTCGCGCGGAACTTAAAACAACATGGAACTGGTAATCACTAGATTTAACTTTCATGCCTGTCGAAGAAACTTCCGCGAACTCGTCTCGCTTCGCTAAGTTATACCTTACCCAAACATAAAACTCTAAGACATACACCCATCATATCAACAGAGCGCACGACAACCCCCTCGTTGCCTCATTTTTTGGGTGAAATGAAACGGTTGTATACAATTAGAACAGCTCAAATGGTCAATAAATTCCGTCCTCATCAGGAATAACCCACGGAGCTCTAGCCGCTTTGATTGCACCAAGTGAATCCCGGTGCTGTATTCCATTTTCCGTCGTTCACCTTTGTGTATTCTCCCCCGTGCGCAACCTCCCATGTTGTGACAGCTACGTATATAATATACGTGATTGTTCCTTCCCTACTCCAACGCACTGATCTGACACCCCCATTTAGTCAATATTTTCCCTATTTGATATGCATCCTTCCGAAACAAACTCCCAAGTGAATTGAAACTCTGCAATAAACGCATCATTTTCAAACCACTGCTACGTCACAAAGACGCGGACATCTGCTCTTCAGTTACTCATCGGAACAAACAAATAGATGTAGCTGCAGTCGAATTCCCCAAAGTCTATGCTATCCTTGAACGTGACCCACGGGAGTGCAAGTCCCGTTTTTACCCTGTTCATAAATTTCCCTTTCTGAACTTGTCAAACGACTAACCACTTTGTCTGTTCTCATTGTTTGACATGACCACCAACCTACCATTGAACGAGTTTCGAACCGTCTCCTCCAACCCGCCCTATTGCTTCCCAACCACGAAGACCATTACTGACGTCTGCACATGGGATGGGCTCAACCAGAGACGTGAAAAACGTCACCGTTGGTCGCCTGAAACATACTTGACTTAGTAGATTCGGTCTCTTTGGGACTCCCACACAGTTTCCACACATACACGCACACAGATGGATCTTAGTTAACCACTGTCTGTCAGCCCCAACCGAAACACTGTTACGTGTGACGAACATATTCAGCGCTACCAAATATTAGTCTAAAGTACCACTACGCCATCCTGAACCTTTGAATCTCACACGCAGACCACCATCAGTGAGTAATATCAAATTTATTTACCTAACATACACTTCAGAACCAAACGGAACTTACACACAAGTTCTCAGTACCGTCTCCTGCTCAAATTTTGTTTTCTCACTATTTTACCGTGCCTCAAATTCACACGCACGTTTAAACTGTCAATAAGAACCTTGCGTGGTATCCATACCTCATCTTTCGACGTCCGACCAAATGAACGGTTTGTAAACTTTGATAATGTCTATAATACTTCTCTGTAGGGGAAACATACCTATACTCTGTTTTAGCAAAAGGAACAAACCAAATGTCACGGAGCTAGCCAACCGTAACAGTCATCGGCCTCTCGCTGACACAGCAAACTGTCAACTAACGGTGACAAAGTCTGTTCATAAATTTGTCCAATGGTTTGAGTGTAAAACCCTGGACATCTTTTATTTTCCCGGCCTGTTTTACTGTTTTGTAAGTAGACGTTTAAATGAAGCATTTCCTCTTGTACTATTAGGCGGTTTCCGTCAATATGTTTCTATCCATCGTCTTTAAGTTATGACTGGAAGACATAATGAATAGTTTCCATCCTAATTTTTTTATATTTCACTGGAAAAGGGAAATCTTGTACCGAGCCCTAAAAGAACACCATCCGTATTTAAAAAGCAAGTGTGGCAAACTTGTTGACCGGGATTTTTAATGCATTCAGTATGACGGGATTGCGTCAGGTTTTATGTTATCACAGTGACTATAAAGAATGTATGGTTTGCCTGCGTGCTTCTATAAATGTTACGTAACTTGGCACTAGCACTTGGTACATTTTCAATGGCTCCACCTATATGCAAGAAGTCACAGTAATCTCAAGGTTATCCCTTTCAAATGTGTACTTTGATTTTGCCGCACGAGTAGTACACAACTAGGGACATTCATTCGTTTTCCCCTCGTGATTCTAAGCACTCCTGTGACATTATCCAACCCTTATAGGAACACGCTTATGAGTTCACTGGACATCTCTTTAATGTGAGTATCTTGTGTCATGAAAATATATCTTACTATGGCAGTACATCAGTTTATCCATAGGAAAACACAAGTTTTCAATTTTATCCGGGGAAATGCTCGAAGTATAACAAGTGTTTTAGCGGACAGCTATAATGTGCAATGAAAAGATAATCAAATTTCGATGCTTGATCATTTGTAGCATCTTGGTACTAGCTGTTACCCCTACAGATCACGTAAGAGTAAGGTAAAATCTTGGAGTAAAAAAAAACGGTGCGAATTCGAAAAATATCGAATCTTCGTAGGAGTCCACCGAATTTTCCAGGATTTTATCTTTAGTGTTTCAGCACATTATGTGATAGATGTAGACCAGACTGGAATGCTCGATAAACCTAATCAACTCGGAAGGGACACCTAACCTTGTTAGATAGCTCTGATAATACCCAAAAGAGTCTGCCAAAAAATTGTAGGCAGTATAAACGTACACCGCCAATATAGTGTTCCCAGTTCATTAAGTGAAACTTCGCCCCATGTAACATAAACTACTTCTTCAAAACACCAGAGTTTGATTCTTTGAAGTGACTGCATAGGAAAACAACTTCTTACCGTAAAAACTGAATACATAAATGGACGTCACTCCTGAGTTGATTCTCATAATACAGTAAAGATTTAATGAATTTTATCAACCATTTACAGCTAAAACATACCATTTTTCGGTGCCTTTACTTGAAAGTAATTTAGTTAGACAGAGAACATCATCGTGATTGAACAGGTTGCACTCGATGGAAGACATATGAAGATAATTTTGTCCTGAGCAAAGAAGAAACTTTTGAGATTTTTCTAAAGCACAGTATAATTTATTTCATCTAAAAGGTTACAGGGAGAAGAGAAAACAACCTATGTTATTCTGATTAGCTGAAAATTCAAAAAAGACATTTTTCACAGTTGCTCTGACTTTTTGCTGCTCTCAAGCGAATTCCTCAAGGACCTTGTCGTAATGACAGTTGTAAAGCCTGTCTGCTTCAGCCCCATTTCCCTAGAGTGAATGACTTCGGATGCATGGATGTAAAGGGATAAAAATTCACTTATGCCAAACATAGGTGGAAACAATAGAAACAAGGGTTAGTAAGTAGATTTAAAGTGTTAAATGCTTAGACGATGGGATTCCACCCATAATATATGACAAATTTTATTAGGTACAGAGAAAATCCTCTCACTACTCTGGGGTACCGGAATAATAAACGCTGAGAACGTGTGCTACGTTCTTGTACTGACAATAGAACCGTTGTTTTTTGGCGTCTCTTATTGGCCATATGATTAACTCCCGCAGAAAAAAACTAGGTTTTGCCAGGATTTCTCCTCAGTGTGCTTCAGCCGTCTTGTTGAATTCAAGTTTCTTTCACCGCATCATCTTCAGTATTTCAGAGCTTAATCCAACAGTATTTCCTAATACTTAACTAACGCGATGCCAGAGTACTGACTTTTTCTCATTGACGAAGCTTGTGCAAGCCGGCTGCCAAGCTGAGCGGATATATCAACTGCTTCTGATAAAGAATGAGTTCGCTCACTCGAGGTACGACTAGTAAGACTGATGAGCTGTAAGAAGTGTGAGAGCCGCTTCGGCATGTCGAAGAGATTTTGGTAATCATCAGAGTAGTGTATTACGTCAACAGTGGTGCTTCTAGATTTTCGGAAAGTTTTCGTGTGAGGTTGCTATGAACAGTCATTAAGATGGATAGTCTAGCCCCAGATTCAGCAGATGTGTAGGAATCTCATGAAATATATCATCGCCATCATAATTATCATCATCACCATCATCATCATCATCATCATCATCATCATCAGCAGCAGCAGCAGCACTTAATAATGCATCCAAAGCCTTGGGCAAAAAATAAGAGTGGGTGAAGTAGGTGCCTACATCTTTAAGTGCTCAATCAGACGATCAGGAGAGAAAGTGACATCACAAATGCCGTTGGCGTCTATCAGCCACTATTTCTTTCAATTTCTTCAATCAAGCGAAGGTGGTGTCACGGGATCCAATCCTTGAAGGCGTGTTACACACAACATCCAAACCCTTCGTAATCTATTTCACACCTTCCTGCAGCGCCATGCGTTGTCCACCTCGCGGTTTAGGGAGAACAACATTCATCTCGATAGGTGGTGTATTGGCATGTGTAGAACAAGACCAAACGATCGTAGTCGATTGAACTGGATGTTTTCCGTGATTGACGAGCCCTCTGCACAAACAACTAATCTGTTGACGTCATCCGAAGCCAGCAAGGCTTTTGAGGCGCCGGTTGTAAAAAACCTGGAAACGATTCACATAATCTGTCCGCAGAGGTTACGTCTTGCGGCCATACCACGCAGTCATTACTTTAAACTTGTACACGGGACACTTGAGATTAAGTTATGTGCCTTTTTGATACCACAAGTGATGCAAAGTAGCAAACTTGATTCTAGTCTTTGAGATTCTTGCACTGACTCCATCAGACACACTTCCGTCGGAGCTAATACAATTACCGAGGTACATAAAATCCTCCATAACCTCCAGTGATTCTCCTTGAATTGTAATGAGCATGTTCAGAAACCGTAAGTTTGTACTCTGAAGATGCCAGACGAATGCCGAAAAATGGTATGATCATAATCAGTTTATTCAACAGGGTTTTTGCTTTGTTTTGGTCTTCAAAGTTGAGAGTGATGTCGTCTGCGTACTCCAGAGCGACAAGGTTCTCACCAGCAGCGAGTTGAACACTAAGGATTTGACGACCTTCCAGCGTTCGCCTCATTAGATCACTGTTGTATTGTGCGGTGGCCGAGCTATTGGTTACGCCTGCGCTGAGCCTGCCAGACTACGCGATAGGGAAAAGACAGAGAACTGGGGACACAGCTGTATTGCCAGGACAAAACATACAGAGCGTCTGCGTAAATGTATCGGATAACTAATTGGCCAAACATGGTCGTTCACTTGTTCGCTCCGTATAGCCAATGGTGGTGTTCCGGTCGTGAACATTCTCAGGCCCACTACGCTGGTCGTGTGTTGCTAAGCCGTTTGGTGAGAGCCGCCAACTCACCTACTTTCCGGAATGGTGGCCTTGGGGATTGCGTCACTCCTGCACATGTACTTTTTCTTCTGTCTGGGCGCGCCCTGACAATCACCAACGCCTAATAAGGACACGAACGGATCAGACATTCTTGTCGGACACCATATTTTGTAAAGAGGCTTTTGGGGAGTTCAGCATACATTCTTCTTCGGATTACGTTCACAAAATTCTGAGGCATACCCTGCTGAGCAAGCACTGACCGATCGACAGTATAGAGCGCACCCTTGATGTCAAGGAATTCCAAGATTGTGAGTCCTCTGTGCGTGTGGCGTTGCCCTAACGCCTGACAGAGTGTGTAGATGTGGTCAACGCAGCCTCTGCCCGTTTGAAATCCCGCTTGGTGATCAAGCATCAGGGGTTCGCGTATCAACGTACGACGACGAAAATTCAGTGGTGCGAAAGGCCTAGTCATAACAGGAGTTAAAATAAAACCACTGTGGTTAGTACATTCACTATGGGTACTCCCTTTGGAAATGGACACCATTATCGTTTCGCCTCAGTTGGAGGTAGCAGGTGGCCAGCAGAATTATTGTTCGAAGTAATTTACCCAGCGGTGCACACGTTCTGCTCCGCAAACAGACACAATAAGCAGGGTGCAATGAACCTCTTTTTATCTGACTTTACTCACAGACGTTGCCGAACAAGCCACATACACGCGATTATCAACAGACACTGATTCAAGTGAAGACGTTTCCGCTCGAGCTTTCAATAAAATAATCACCCCAGCGTATCCATCTGCAACGGCCTCTGCATCACCGGAGGTACGTAGCTGGAACCCGGAAGGGAACAAGAGGAAAGTCAGTCCAATCACAGTATAAGCGTCCTATATTCTTGTTTCCGACAGACAACAAGCATCAATGAAGGAATAATGCAGCGTGCGAGCAGAAGCCACCTGTTGTCCTGCTCACTTTAGTGTGTGAACATTAAAGGCGATTAATTAGACATGCTTTTGGATTTGAAAACTGACTTTGAATAGTTTAGAGTTGTTATTGAAGTCGTACGTACAAAAGCTGTAAAGGAATGTGATGCATGGCGAGTAAAACGGTCAGTCCTAGTGCTAAGGCTTGCGGAGAGAGTATTAAAATTTAAGTGGTGCGGATTGAGGAGAGAAAACGTGAACGCGTAAGCAGGGCGACGACAACAGTAGAGTTTTTCACTTATCTGCCCTGTTGTATGCAGCCCAGCTGGTGACATGACGCGACGGACTCTTTGGAATGGTAGAATTGTCAGACGTAGGTCTCATGGTTTTACAATGGCTAGGATAATTTCAGGGCGCCCATACATAAACAATATGGTTAGGGTCCTCAACCAAAGCCTTTGTTTTCAAAGTCTGAATGCAAGGTAGCGCTGTCTGATGGGAAATGCAAGTGCATTGTCATTTCCATAGAACAAATAGCCATATGTGTTTCAACCTCCAACATGGAGGGTTAGGAACCTGTGTTAGTCAGACCTCCAACCTGTAACCATTGACAAACGTAGCACGGAAGACTCTGTGAGTATTGTACGGCCACCAACAAGTATAGCTCAATGGGTCATGAAGGTACACAAGCGCTACGCCATGGTAAGGTCCAGTCTCTTGGTGACGGGATTGGATATATAAGGAAAAACTCAGCGGGGATTTGCCGGAAGGTCGACCATTTCTGGGTTTTCGCTGAGTTACTTCTTCAGTGTGGCCGATATATGTATGTGATATACAGTTTCCCGATTATATGTTTACGTATAGTAAAAAAAGCTGAAAGTTTACTATTTAAAACCTAGTATACTACCTAGTTGCATGGACGTAACACAAGGTTTCTGAAAACTCTCTAGCAACCTACAACCGTTTTTTTCATCTTTGGGCTCTTCAGGTAGACACAGTCCTACAGTCTTCGTCACCGTTATGTTCTACTTGAACCCACACTAGTGATTCAGATGGGGTTCAGGCGAGACGTCCGTGGTGCGCAAATGGGCGTATTTTTGTGACTTTTTCAGACAAGCAATCTTAGTTTTTGCTTCTACATTGTTTCCGGCCTTGTTTATTTGTGCGGCTTTTCTATATACTCTAGAACTTTCAACTTTTCTCGTAAAATCTTGGCGCCACACGGCTTGTCGATCTGTTTTCTTGAGTTATGATATGTCTGTGTTATTTAGCTTGGTACTCAGTCCACGCAATTCTATTCGTCGAAAGCTGCAACTGCTAACGTCAAAAATCTACCGTTATTGGATAGACTCGCTAAAAGATGTAACTAATAACTCCGTTTTTCTCTAGGTGTTTACTGATATTTCTTGTGTTGCGTGCTCGATACTAATTGCATTATCCTACTGGTTGAACAGGAAGTTGAGCTTAGTACTGTAGTCATCACAAAACTGTTTTGAGAAAGTTGACCAGGTGGAGCGAAAATGAAATATCGAATGATTCTTAACTACTCTGTTACACCAAAGTGTGCATCATTCCTTCTTGCTCCGAGGTGATAAGCAACTATCTTGTGCAGCACTTGCAAATCCGACAACATATATTGGTGTTCTTTGTCTTCCACCTCCTAGTTTGTCATCCTATTCCCACCCGTTTTCTGATTTTTCTGCTCCATAAGATTCATTCGAGGACAAATCATAAAGTCGAACGCAGAACGACTAAATCGCAACTTGACGTCTGTATTTATCATTAGATCTTGAGCGCAACTCTAACGGTGTTTAACAACCTAACAAGTAACGGCTGATATTGGAGACACTCTTCTTTCCATAGCGTTCCATAAATTTTATTAGGGATATTTGGTTACCTATATCCGACCGGGCTTCAAAACCTACGCCACATATAGCAGTTTCGGGACCAGCAGGAAGTTTGCAAATTTTATGGTTCTGCGTACGTCGTTGCTCGAAGGAGTGCACTGTCGCAGACAGATACATACATTAAGGGTCAAAAGCTTTTTTCGAGCCCACAAAAGCTAATTCGACCTTTAGGACATTTGGAAGTAAACACACGGAATTAGTAGTCAAGCTAGGTTTGCCGAATGGTCACCGAGTATTTGTCGAAACAGGCACCTACCAACTGTTTGTAAAAGGGATAAACACGTCTTGACAATCAAGAAGCTGCATATCATCATCTAGATGACCCTGAACTATCTTGAGTTGAATTCAAACCACGGACTGAACTAGGAGCGTGTCTGAAAACGTCTTAGGGTAATGTGCTACCTCTCCAAGAGTGGATTGTGTCATGCTGAAAAATTAGGCGCAAATGTGATTGCTAATTTTAACACACCCAAAGTAGACAGGCAAATCAATAGGGTGTTTGAGTGAAAGTGATATTTGGACAAATAGAACGCATGCATATCTATGCGACGGTTGGCCGCTGTAAGTGTTGTTGGACTAGTCTTTCTATACTGTACATGTACGTTGTCCATTTTACGAATTTCCGACACAGGTTTCATCAACGAGAGATGAACAGTATACCCTGTTGGCTTATTATCTTAACAACAGTAACATCCTACAATGTACCGCGGAACAGACTGAAACCAAATATTTGTACGAATACGCCGCAGTTGCTTCTGGCATGTAGTAGTTCCAGTAAATTTCGTTAAGATAACGCCTGAATGGTCGCATAATCAAATGACCGCGAAAATAAGCTACCCTGGCCACTTATCGACTGGCGGTGGCACTGAAATACTTCCCATGTTTAGGCGCAAATGTTTTCGGATACTATTTAGATTTTTCGTGCATTTTACTCAAGATTTTATCTTTTATTCATGGATGACGCTCGCAAATCTTACGAAGTGCGTAATAATTGATCGTTATTTCTTCCGACAGCTTACACCTCACTTAATCAGTGAGGTTTCTAGTTGCATTAGAATGACTATGAGAAAGGATGACAGTTCAGATGTTTGTAGTAATGTTGGCCGTATGGATGGATTGCGGAACTGATCAGCACTTTAAATCCAGCGGTTTATCAGTGATGTTTCACTTGTTCAATTTCCAGACGGAAGCATCAACATTTTCATTCGCTAGTAGTATCTGGATAAGTACTTCTAAAGCCCTCAGGGCAATAACGTCTAACAAGAACCTGTTTTACAACCAAATTAACTCAACAGCGAAATATAACCAAATTGCTAATGCCTGCACAGCAACTTCACTGCTGAAGAAACAACGGCGTTGTTTTCAGGGTGACAGCATTTTTTCAAAGAACTCTGTTGTGGTTCTTGAGATTGTTTCAGGTTCTGATTTGCGACTTCATCTAAACTAATGGCTTCTTCCTTCAAGTTTATTCATCAAGTCAGGCTATGGTCTGTGCACTATTTATGAATGGTACTAAAAATCTGCACGATTACAGCTACTTCTAATAAGGCCTACTCGTAGACCTGATAATTGGCGGTGTTGTGTGAAATATGAAGTGCCACTATACGAATCGGATCCACCCGTCACTGTTAGTCAAACTACTGGATGTTTGTACATGGTAAAAAAAACTACAGACGAATTGCGCGGAGGGCGATGTGATACAGCTTTCAAGTCCCCGGCATCAATGTAAATCTGAAGGAATAACGCCGGCGAACGACTGTAGAGTTACGTGTAAAATACCTCATCCTGCTTAAACCAGTTATTTATAATCTATGTACCAGCCAATAATTTCATGCCTAATACCATGTGGTACCGCCTAATACCGCAGCATTATGCAAGCGCCACCAAAATTTGCTCGTTATTATACCGTCGAGATAATGATGGTTAGGTTCAAACTATTCAAATTCAAAATTCTAATTAAAATTAGATGACACCATACAACCACATTATAACACATAGTGCAAGTGTTGTCAGTTTTGTTTGTCAGGCGAACATAATCGCATCAAGCTCGTTTTGTTTTTTCTTCCACAAATTTTGACAAGTAATGTATGCATACGTGTGAAAATTTTCCAAGTTGTCACTGTTCATTACGAAATATCTGATGAAAATGAGGATGGGCCATAAGCGTTAAATACTCAACTTTTCAAAACGTTGTCTGACCGCATTGCGTTCAGATAAATGAGGAGCTACGAATTTCATACTCTCATAAAGTGTATTTAAAAATTGGCGTGTTTTATTCAACAAACAGTTGTATAGGCAATCGAATCATCATTGAAATTATTGTTAAAACATAGAAATACCTACAGGTGGCCAGAACAATTTCATCTCTAACAACACATATGTGTATGACGAGAACTGAAATATTATACCTCAAACAAATGGCGTATTCTTGTTTCCCTCATTCCAATCGTTGGTGCGCTTTGAACAGAGCCGCCACTTGGGTTCATTTTTCACTGTCCATAAACCCATTTCATAGATGTGGGACATGTGAAATGTGGTTTCCAATACTACCAAAAAGCGCTGTTATTTTGAAACGCCACCATTCTCACTAGTCCATGGCTGTAAAGGCAACGTGTGTTAGACTGAAAACTATTTTTGTCCTTTTGCACGTTCCACGTAAATCATTCTTACTTTGTAAGTCCAAAATTTTCAAAAAAACGTGGTTGATTGGCAGATGAAACGGGTTTGAATGCGTTAAGTGAACTTTATCCAGATTTTTCCCCGATTCGCTCTTCTTGAAGGGATAGTTTCAATAAACTTGTGATATTTAACCACATTTTAGCATTTTCATTGAGTCAGCAGACCATTCCCTAAAACCTAAAAATGCTCACGTCGATCATAAATTCACAAAGGAAAATTGGGAGCCTGTACGCAAAAGGGTTAGCAGTATGATATCGGAAACAGATAAGCAAAGGAGTGTTGGCTACCAAATGCAATCCGTTTCGAAACTTTACCCAGTCAAAAGCACATCAAGTCAAGCCAGATGGTATTTCTTTCAAGAAGACAAAAATAGGCACTGCATTCGCGTCATTAAACAAAATTTTAACGCTGACTTTACCTGAAAGTCATTGATTGCCCTAACTTGCATAGATTATATTTTTAACATACCTTGCTGCTGCCTCAGAACCAGATACAATAGCGTCTCTAGTGAAGGCCTATTGTGCCCAGGGTTCATGCTTTTCACTAAATACATACAAAAGTTTGGGAGACACGCATGTGATAAATGTGGATGAAGAAAAAGGTTAATAGGGTTCGACCCACTTTACCCTGAATACAGATAATGATAACCAAGGTAAGGATTGATTTGGGGAGAAAATGTGGCTGTGATGTGATGTGATGTAGAAGCCAAATTGAACAATCTTCTTGCTTACGTTCGTGAATATGATGAATATAAGGATATATGGTGAATGTGTGAAGTATGCTGCTGTTTTCAGTTGAACTCAGTGTGTGGTAATGAGCGTGAGAACTTTGGTTTCACTTGTCCACAGGCAACTTGCAACTAAGTCACAAAGCTGTCAACAAAGATTAGTCATATGGTTTCTGACCCGAGCTTCGAGTGTCAGTTGAGCCTTTGGCCACGTCGTCTTCATGTAGCAAAATGTTCTTGCCATCATCCACAGCAAAACATCAGTATTAGACGCCAACGTTTTGCTACCACATAACTAAAATTTATTTGGAAGCCCTATTCTGGAAACGTTAAAAGGAACAGAAAAATGATTTAATACTGGCCTACCACAAGCACTTAAGATGTTTTCAGAAACTGGTCAATGAGAAAAAAACGAGAAATTGGCAAACATTTCTGAAATTTAGGTAGAAATTCGCCATATACTTAATCCGTTGGCGCTTTGCGGCAGCTAGTGGCTGGTGGGCACATCGCAAGTTGTGCACAGAAGTCTCAGATCCAAAGGCACCGCAATAGAATTCAGTAAAAATCTACCTCCGGTGGGTGTCTCATTTATTTCTTGTCCAGGCTCGATTTGTTTCCACCTATTTTGGAAACCTTCTGCATCAGATTACATATGAATGTTTTGATCATTTTGAGTTGCGTAGTGTGTTTAATTCACGAGACTATCAAATCGGAAAATCATTGCCCTTTGTTTTTTAGCCTCATAGAGGCCCGTCAGAGAGCATAGCGGTCTGTCAACTCTCAAACATCACAACCTGGACAGAATATACTCCAAGAAGAATAGATCTTTTGCTAAGCTTATATCTTCCCCGTAGCTAATTTACACATTTGTAAATTTCTCATAGAGGCAGAGAGCATAGCGGTCTGTCAACTCTCAAACATCACAACCTGGACAGAATATACTCCAAGAAGAATAGATCTTTTGCTAAGCTTATATCTTCCCCGTAGCTAATTTACACATTTGTAAATTTCATTCGATCATTCAATTTGTAGGCGTCCGCTGGCAGTGACTGACATGGTCAAAACTCGAGAATTTTCAAGTGCCGCGCTCGAGTCTTAGTGATGAACTTATCGAATCAAGCACAAACCTCGTCATTGGTCAACATTCTGACGTACGTGCGACGCCAGGATCGATAACAAGATAATAAGAGTGGCCGCTCTAACCATATGGTTTTTTAATACAGGTGTTGTAGATGACGTCATCCGCAAGTGCGTACACCATTTGGAGAGAGCACAAAACACCTCCAAATTAGGTTAACTTGTTAGCAGTCGCAAAAACAGAGCAAAATTTCACATTTTTCAAGCAAACATTGTTGCAAAATTAACCTATTCTTATTTTCAAAACGATGAATGAAGATGTACATGAATGGCGTCAACCTGCATATCATCAGGAGGAAGCTCTACTCACATTGATTTGGCGATCTTTCTACCATGCCGGCACCCCTAAACAGTAAAAAAGTATAAGATCTGGCTAGTTCGATAACCTACATTTAATGTGGAGAATGTTGTAGGATATGTTGTCGACAAAAGCCTCCCTTTGAACAAATGGGTCATAGTGTGCTAATTGTACACCGTTTATACTCCACAGCCGATTTTTAACGTATTGATTTCGCAGAAGCTTTTAGTTTCAATTAAGTGGACCGTGACCCCGTTAGATAACAAGATATTTAACACCAAACTTGCCATCACTGAGACACGCCTCCAGTGGTCCCGAACGGTGGCATTGCCAAGAATGTGGTTAGAATACCTTTTTCTCTACCTCGTCGTTCAGTGTGTTAAAACTCCTCCAGAAAACGCTGTTCTGTGCGCATCTTTATCTGTGTAATCCAAACACGGTCTTCTTGGGCCACAACTTCGGAAACATACTCGGTCAGCCCCATTTTCATCTTGGCACTTTGATAATCGAAAGATGGTTTTCGGTTATCATGACTTCACAGTAGCCAGATATTCTATTCAAATTGAGGAAAAGGTGTTTTGATACGTCCAGGTGATGGCTGTGGGGTTAGTCTCACCTAGAGGCTAACTGTATTCTAAAGTCGGATTAATACGATATCGGCACCCTTAATAGCAGATCTTAAACCCATTTTGTCTTGACATTTAGGTGTTTCAAGATAACCGAAGTATCTGAAA
Source organism: Opisthorchis viverrini (assembly GCF_000715545.1). Taxonomy (NCBI): domain Eukaryota; kingdom Metazoa; phylum Platyhelminthes; class Trematoda; order Opisthorchiida; family Opisthorchiidae; genus Opisthorchis; species Opisthorchis viverrini. The sequence goes on from NW_008751795.1 coordinate 1,200,195, forward strand.
ATCTGTTTTGTTCCACCATGAAAAATGACTGTTGTTTCCAAAACGGACCGTTTCGTAACAAAATCTTCATCTAAAAGATGGTAACTTCCAACTCAAGTAAGTCGGCTTAATGATCTTATTCTGATGGGCTTTTAAATTCGAAGCGGTTGCATAGTGGCATCTCAACTGACTTGGCTAATCCGACGGCCAAGCTAACTCTCGGCTACTTCTCACTGGCCAATTCGTCCCGCTTTCATCAAAGGACAGCCTAACGGGAGCGCCCTAGTAAGACGCCATTACATCGGTCTTCAAAATAAAAAACCAAATAACACAAAAGGAGGCTATGCATGTCTGTATGAGTATGTTGGGGCACACAAATGGAAAACTGGTAGTCGTTGCGCATGACTGCACAAAGCTGATACATGTCCCCTAGTGGCGTGGTATTCATGTGTTTAGTGACATTACCTTCGGCCGATATCCAGGTGCAGGTGAAGGGATGAAATGGGCCTTCATGTGTATGTGAGATCCGCAATCCTCTGCGAGCGCGGCATAGCGCGATCAAAAGAAAGTGCACCTGATTTGTTTGGTCATTCTTCCATTGTTTTGCCACTATCTAGGCAGACGTGTTCTAGGGTCCCAGAAGTGCACGTTACCGGTGCACAACCATCCGAGGTATGAGAGGCTTGTCAGTCACACAAGCTTCTTTCGGCCTTCGTCGATGCCATATTTCAGTGAAGCACAGCAGGTTTACATTACTTACGGATAGATGTCAGTCTTTTAAAATCCTATTTCAACGAGGATATCCCTGTCTGGTACTTCCTAACAAATGTTCGTAGTCCAGCTCAGAGTTCGTCTTCGATGTGGTGACCGGCATGTAAGATTAGAGTCCGTACCGATTTGGCTAATAGCTCTATTGAGGATTCCATTGAATTAGCCTTTGAAGATACTAAAGAACTTCGGGTCCGTGCAGTGCAGGCTTTTTCAGTTGTTGCGTTCAGGACAACCGGAACTAACGTTGGGCAGCACGGAAAAAGTACTACCTCCCACACTGAGAAGTGTTTGTAAACCTGCACGAAGGTCGTTCAAGTTTGCCACAAGGTTGGTGGAAACTCAGAGACTGTGCCTATTCGATGAGCACCAAGAGGAGCGAACCGTTTCCAGCAACATGTGAATAGCTCCCCACAGTGACACTAATAGTCTAATATCTGCGGATCTAGCTAGTAATCTATTTACACCGTCACCGGCGACAAACGAAGTCACTATACCTAGAGTTGACGCCACAGCAACAACAGCACAGAGGCTATCATACACTATAGTGGAGTTTAATGGGTTACGACACTACCGACATGTCAATTGCGAGTCGCATTTTAAATAGGTTGCACGTCCTGCATATGCAAGACCAAGTGAAGCTGTAAAATGGGAGGGGATGCATTAAAAACGGTGGAGTGGCATTGCCATCAAGTCATCGGATTCCCGAAGTAACCCGTTGAATTCTGTACATACTGATATGTGTTTAACTGACCATTATTTGGAATCAACTCTCATAAGGATAATGGAAATTAACGCCCGATTGTACTAGTGTCACCTATGTAAACACGAAAACGCAGTCCAAATGAATTTTGCATCAGAACAGCAAACCAAATAAGGTACGATGGGGCACTTCAGTGAAGTGGAACGGATTACTTTGCTCGTTTCACCACTATCCTCACCCGCAAGTGTACTGGATGACGATGGAAATACAAAGAGGAAATTGGTCAGTTCTCAAACCACAGTGAACTTTGTGGTACATAGGTTTGCATCACTTTGAAACAGGTGACTTCTACAGAACTACAGTCACAAACTCCAGAATTAGATGGGTTATGTAGGTGCGCCAAGATATTTTCACTTATGTTAAAACAGCACCCATTTATTTAGGAGTGCTGGGAGTTAGACCAGCTGATAAATCATATTCCTCTAATTGAATAATATGCTCATCCAAATCAGATATCCCAGAGGAAAACAACACAAACTCATGGTGACGTGCCTTCCTCATTAGCTGCCAGAAGCGCGAAACCGGTCATGGACTGTGGTTTTCAGGAGGCTTATGAGTAGTTTGTTACGTCTATACTATGTCTTGCGATATCTCGATTATCATACCGAGTGTAACATAAGACGGTCCGTCAAGCCACATTCAGTTGAAAGAGGCCAGTCTACTAACCAGGAAAATTTTGGTAGCTTAGGTAGCGTAGATGGTCGTTGGCTTGTTCGCTCAGCAGGGCAGTTTGATTGCAAATGTTTCATCACCAGTCGAGGTGACGTCATCAATGAGTTATTGGAAAGCATAGTGACACAACCACCAACCCACCCTACGCAACATTACACTCCCTAATAACGCACTGATAATGTCACCTTGATTGGTGATAAAACGTTTGCAATCGAACTGCCCTGCTCGGCGAACTAGCCAACGACCACAAACCAAAGTAGGCTAGAGGTTAAGCTGGATTCTGCTGAATCTCTTACTAAAGCCAGATTTGTGTGAGAAAGAGAGTATTTGTCAGAAGATCACATTCCTTCACTGGGAGCCCTTTCACATACTCGTTACTGCCAACTAGCAAAACGTCTTTGCTCCGTCGAGTGTACGCAAAAATAGAATATTCTAACTAAGAAAAGAAAGACTAAAAAAGACAGTTCATTTAGAAGTTCAGAAGAATACGGGTCCTTATGAAAACCGTGTCACAGACACATTTTGAGGGATGGACTGTCATAGATCTGTGACGAGAAATTCCGGGGTAACGAGCAGTGCCAATATGGAGCTCAAGTTTGGAGTGAGTATTTACTTGATGACTCCAATTTTTACGCTTTTTCCACTGCAAACAGGAGGCGATTTGCAATAAAGTGAATATTATCCAATTCATTTACGCGAAAAACAAGGTGACGAATGAAAAGAATCAACGCAGCCTCAGAGTAAATATCAGCTGTTTCTGATAGCACAGGACGGTTTCAATAGACAATAACCATGGTCTCAGTAAGCTTCCTTGGTGTTCATTGTTTCATGCTTGGATATGAGAGGATGAGTGTTGTTCAGTTATGTGCCCTAGGTCGATTAGACATCTGTGATTAATGACTTGATTCTGGATTGGATCAGCCACTTCTTAAACATAAGATTTGATTTTATCATATTCAGGGAGGCGCTAGACATATCTCTAAGTTTAGCGTATATTGTCATCGGAATACAAATCAGAATATTAGCGTTAGTTGCAAATTCAGTAGAACTGACAGGAGGCTTGGAACACGAGCGAAAGGCCACATGCTCAATAAACTTCATACTTTCCAAATGACCCTGACTCTTCCTCGAGCAAATCCAGGGTCGAATCAACAGTCGCCGGACTTCTTATTGAAATCGAACACGCAGCTGGACGCAGCTTGTCCTTCCAGGTAGCAAACGACCGCAGTGACTGAAGTCCCTTGAGGCCACAGTGACTATTTGCCTTACGTCGGGTGCCAGCTCTCAGATTACTTCGGTTCCAATTTAGGTTCATTGAATATTCACCTTGTTCTTTATACGAACTACACTGGTTTGCGTCTTTTACTTTATTACGTGTTTTTCGGAGGAAGTGAGTGTATGAAATGAGTACAACCTTCAACGCAAAACAGAGTATAACTATACATATCTCTGAAAGGTGGGAGAACAACATGAATACTGAGGGAGTTTCTCCGAAAGGCACTTAAAGTACATGTTTACAGACCCAAATACTGCCTTGTTAACTCAGTCGAATGATATCCTAAAACTTTCAACCACTGCCCGATACGCATCGTCTAACGTAATTCCCTAGATCGATGGTACACCCACAGTTACGCAATACTAGGAGACAGACGCATGGTCCGATTAGCAATCGCTGAACGTGGCAACAATCTGCGTCTTAAGAACTATGCACTGATGAACCGCATCTTTTGTAGCCGCTGTTTTTATCTTTTCAAAGTATTCAAATCGTAATATTATGTGGGAGTCAGGAGCCTGAATACATAAAGTATGAAAATAAATAGCCACTTTGACACAAGCCAGGCTAGCCTGTTACTGATTGCGCCGGCCAGACATCATTATCATCACCAAACGGCCACCGGCCTCAGAGCCATCTGGTTTGAATACGAGTTTGCAACCGAGAATTTTGAGACTTCTGATGGTGCTAAAGCATCATTAAGGCTAAGGCCTCGGTACTTACCGATTATTCCAGGAAAATTGATGAAAACATAAGTAAAACATCCATAAACTCATCTTTGGTCAAATCATTCAGATGAGCTGCTTGTTCCAAGAATAGCTAGGAGTCTGGTGGTTTTCTGACTACTAAGAACCAATCTTATCTGTACACCGAAATTTTAGACAAGTAAGGACAAAGAATATAGTGTCATTTAATCCTGAAATTTGCGCATATCACCCAACCACACTGGATTTGTAAATCAGCAATGTTCAGGTGAACCGTGTAATAATCTCAGTGCTCAGGCAACACACGTTTTGAAACAAACCATAAAGCACCAAGAGCTAAACACCCACTAGAAAGGTGTGGTTGTTGGAGCAGATGAACAGTTGACAAAATGAGTATGTAAACCAATAAGTTTCGATATCTAAAATGCCTAAGGAGGAGTCTGTCCCAAAACCGAGTCAAATGTTGATGTTCTGCTTGCAGCCGTCAGTGTCAGAACACAACGCTCCTCCTGAAAGCAATTTAACCTAGTTTGTGGATTCCCTCTTTCCATAGTCATCATGCTAACTTTCCATAGCATCATGCTAACGATTCTCACTTGAAGAGGTGAGACTGAGCATGGTTACCGCATTCTCATTGGTAAATAAGATGAATTATTCACCGCTTGCCGAAAAAAACAGAGCTCCACCAGTGGATAGTGAGGATCAGATTATCATCACCTTCAGCCCCGAGGTAATAATAAAAATAAAAAAAGAAAATATTACAGGTCCATAGTAAAACGAAAGTTTTGAGATGCCCCGTTTTTACTCAAGGAAATTTCCTTTTCTAGCACGTTCAACATTTATCAAATATTGGGTTCATCCCATAAAGCGTTGTTTCCTTACAAATTTTTCTGCAACTCTGTATGTCTTTGCAGTATGAAATGCTGCCCCTCGAGTCTTATTTCGCATCATGTTTTGAATTGTGCCATGCAGATAATTATCAGTTTTGGCTCTCATGTGTTTCTTTTTGTTTCTTTTTGGCTGGTCAAGTCAGCGATTTTCGAAGTCTCAGTATAGTACCTCCTAGGCTTTCACTTTGATCAAAATTTCCGTCATCTGATACGCCTAGTGAGCGTGCTCATTAGCAAGGCAAAACTGATCACGTGGTTCCTTACTCGAGAGTATCGATCAATAATCTAACATCCTCTTGCTCCATCTTTTGAATTATTTTTGGACATCTCAGAATGCTTTACCCAGATCCGTCTCAGACTATCTCCAAAATAATGCTGTTAAAAACCAGCATGAGCACACAAGTGTGAGTAAATCGTAAGTGGTCTAACCAAACAGTTTGAAGTAAGTGCTAGAATTCACCCATTAGTTCTCACGGATAAACCGTTGGAAAATGGGGACTTCTAAATCTCATCTCTGACCATATTTTCAGAATACGTAGTGCAATGACTGACTGGTAACCCGGGGTGTATGTTGGTGATCCACAACGCCGATCCAGCCAATCAAGTGTGTCCCCGTGCTGTGCAGATGCATATATTCTGGGCTGCAGTGGGGAAATTCAATCCCTTCCAAATACCTCACCTGTTCTAGAGCACGTAGTTACCCAAAGTTTCTCACGCCCGGTGGCACAGATGTGCTCCCTGACACTCTGTCGCACATCAGGTCCTTCAGTGACCTAAAGTGAAAACTAGAGTTCTTTAAACTTACCCGAATACCAACCTAACAGCAGACTTTTGGAAGTTCCTGATTTCGAACTTCCCTCTTTAAATAACCGGAAACCATGTCGTTTTTGATGAAATTTTGGGCTATCGGCTTCAAGTGGCCCAAGCATCGGAGTTGGTTTTGCAATAGGTGTCATTCATTTGAAGTAGCGCCTGCGCTTCAAAAGACTCTGGTGCTGATAGTTGCACAAGTTCGATTATTTTCAAGGGTTTTGCAAAGCAGTTCAACTGAAATCGGTCAAGAACCGGAACAAGCTGACTATATGGCGTCCAAGCCTGGCCGCCGTACAGTATTGAATGCATCAAGGTAACCTGATACACTGAAATCTCTTTGTCTCTGCACAGGTGCCGCATGCATTAACTATGTTGGTTCAGTTGACTAAATGCCGTGCTGACATTTCCAGTAAGTGAGTTTATTTTATTTTATTCTGTTGGTCCGTGCATAGCGTCCTGACAACATAGCAGAGATCCGCACTTCAGGCTATTTCACGACCACTCAACAGGATAGGAGGCGCCCCAAGTTGATCCCTGGTGCAGACTGATAAAAGAAAAGTGGGTTAGGAACATTTGTACTTGACTGAAAGTCAGATTCCGGTGGACAGAATAACATGGTCAGCCAATGAACATTTGCCTAGGAAGGTGAAAATAAGAAATGAGGGGCAGTCACCCACAAACGCCAGTACTTCGGAAGCATGCTATTGGCTTGATCAGGAGAACCATCTACTTGGTGTCCAGTCAGTATGCCAATATCACGATGATTGAATATCTCTGTGTAGATAGTTGGTAAATAGGGAAGGAGGGAGGATAAGGCGAGAACAGCCTCACCGCCGTAATATCTAAAGACATGCGCTAAAGAATCAGCCGTTCCGTACCCCGTCTAACGCATCTTACCTGCTAGTAGCCACAAACTTATGCATATAAACCTTTCATTACTCTGCCCCTATTTGGTTCGGCGCACAAGCCTGATTCTTCTAAAAACGCACAGCTGGAGTCATGTACCAGTCAGTAGTGTAGTCAAATTTGTGTTACTTGACTCACTTGGCAAACGGCCGACACCACAAAACAGCTCAATTTTCTTGTTTCGGATAAGATGACCCCGTTTCATTTAGCTTGATTAATCAGACCACATAGGGTCAGGGACATGGATGAAACGAGAGATTTAGCTCAGTCGTTTGGGAAAACCAAATTGAAATGCGAATGAGAGTATTTGTCGAAATCAGTCCAATTTAGGTCCAAGTAAGGCAAAAGTTTTACGGAAACTCCGGGGCTGCTCCTATCTGTTGAGCCCCAAGAAGATAGAAAATGGTCGTGGGATGTCGAAGGCTGTCCGTTTATCTTGTGGTCAGTTCCCTTTGCGAAAATACGCCGATATCTTGAATATCGTACCAGTGGAACAAGAAATGGCCTTTATACAAGACATTCAGCTGCAGAAGAAATCGCCCAGGTCCGCATGCATGGTAACCGTAGTTCAGGGTCGATACAGTTTCCTTTTCTTTAACTTTAACTGCTACCAAAGACAGCTTTCAGTAAGGCTCAGTGAAACGTTTGTGCAAAGTCTCAATTCTGTACTTGAAGTAACAATATCTCGCCCCAAAGATATGGCGGTGGGCGTGCTTAAGTCGTGCTTCTAATATTAGCAGACGTAAAAACATTGATATAATAGCATGTGTCAGGGTATGTATTGGAAAACATAACGTTTGTAAGTGAAGTGGATGGAGAGGTTAAAAAAATGGAGCGCCTGAATGGATTATGGTAAATTATTGACGAATTTTTCATGTTTAGTCATGTCGACTTTTCTCATACGATACTCCGATGGAATCCTTAGAATGACTTCGAAGTAATCATGGAATCTGTTTAAAGCAACCTTAAGAAAACTGGGGTGCACTGAGTAGCCTTCATTCTTCGATATGAAACTTGAGCGTTTGCACACTAACGAGGGCATCTAAATTTGCCATTAAGTCAGAACTAGATGTCCACGGGGAATTTTAAGGCTCCTTTTTGGCCAGTTCGAAAATTTCTAAAGGTATCTTTTGAAGTATCTCTCACTAATTAACATAAAAATGACAGAACAAAATTATAGTGGTCCATAGAATCAGGTGGAATAGTGGGTACCCGCCGTAATTTATCTTTTTGGTGGATCAGTTATGAACAAATATTTGGGGACGAAGACGAAATTTTCATACTGGAATTTAACCGGTTCATACCAGAAAGCGGAACTCACAGGTGGGAGCGGATTCCGACTGGTCAGAACAGAAGTGCTACCTTCAATTTGATACCATCATGGAGGCATTAAATCCGGAACACAGTCAGACACAATGTTTATTGTTGAAAAGCTGGACAAGTGAAGCCGTGTCTCAGGTATTTCCCCGTCAATTCATTTTTTTCTAGTGAAGCCTCCTAAACTTTGAAGCTTTGAATAAGCGGTATCTCTCATCAGACAGTCTGAAAGACCCGAGTCAGTCCGTGTACAATTTTTCTGATATGGCCTTGAATCCCGCACAGTTAGACATTGCATAACGAAGCTTAAAGTTCTCATACCTTTATCCTGATGCTAATTTGTGTCCACACAGAAGCTTCTTTTCAAAACTTGTATGCACAGACATGATATTTTTCTGTTCGATCTCACGAATATTAAGAAACACTGAAATGGTTCCTTGTGGACACCTATCAGTCAAAACTAAAAGTTGATCTGTACTCAATCGGAAACATCAGAAGGTCTTCAAACAACTGGAGAAGAACAAAGACCTGAGCATTTACTAACCGGACAATCGTAAAGACAACGATTCAAAAGTGCACATCCATTTATCAATTGGCACCAAATTCAGACGACTGTTTAAGGAAAGAGAAGAAACGAGGTTTATGAAAAAAATTTGAGCCGAGCTACTAGAAAAACAGCATATCATAGAAGATCAACCAAGACATCTAAAATCTACCGGTGCATATATGCTCACCTATTTGGCTAACTTATATTTTACAAACTTGGAGTCCCACCACTCCAAATTTATGAAATGTTATAGTTTGCTGATCACAGCATTGCTGGACGGTGATGTGGCGCATATTTGATTTCGTTTAACCTATGAGGCAGATAAGCTATTGGGCATGACCCTGTCATCTTTGGATGTCCCCTCGCTGTTTTCTTGTGTGTCTTTGCGTGAAACCAGAGAATGAGCTTGCCAAAAAATACAACTAAATTATATTTACACAGGACTTCTATTTACCATACTTAAGAAGCTCCTTCAGATGCCCTACCACCAATGTAGAACTTCTTGTCAACAGTAACCATTATGGCCAAGGTGGGAAAATAGCCACGGCAGTGTGCTAGGGAATGCTTTTATATGTCAGCTGGTAAACTCATTAGCTAGTAACAAAATGTAATACTTGTACCTCTTCATTAACCATGAAGATGACATGTTTTTAATACGCGGATAGAACAAGGACCCAGTGGCTATTCTGGGAGTGGGCGGTTACAGTACCCATCTTTAGGCATACTTACTCCTGAAAAGGGAACGGCAAGATATTCTGACACACCCAAATATATTGTTTTGTTGACGACTAGATGGTAGCATACGTAGAACTGTTGGCAGAAAGTCAATACATATTAAATAGTAAACTAATTTTTCTAGTTCTGTACCGATCAATGCGTTGCTTTTCGACAATGCAACAAAAAATGCTTCAATGACATGCTGTTAAAACACACCGACCCTCTGTGCAACGAAGTTTATCTGAACTGATGAGATTTTGCACGTCAGCTTAGAGCAATGTCAGCTTAGAACACCCAATCGAGATGTTACAACAAACACAGTATACCCACGACTGTCTAACAAGGGTGGCTTCATCAATCAGCTACTTTGGATGAGTAAGCAGAAAATAAACATCGATCGTCTCCGTCTACCATTTATTACTCGCATGATATTTAAAGAATAATTGGAATACCATCTAACTCACCAGGCAACCTCTGTGTATAGAACTCGCAATATTGGCCGGACAGCAAGATTGTTACCTAAACTCAGAACCGAATACATATCACTTCCTGTCAGTCTCTAAAGGGGTCCTGAAAACTAAGAGGTAGGTAAAAGGGGAGATGGAAAGTAGAGCCCTTAATGGCGTTCACTGTCATCTACGAGAATTGTCTGAATACAAAACGGCAGAAGCCATGTGTGCCAGGAAGCAAAGTCCTAATTTCTGCATTCGGAAGGGCCGGAACAGAGTCTATAGCCTATCATGACTAAGCAATTTCAACCATGCTGCTATTGATCAGCAGGCATCTAAAAGCGCGAATGATCGATATTCGTGACCGTAGTTTATGGACCGACCCCAGGAAATCAGATCCTTTACCCAATCGCTGATGATAAGTATCTGATTCAGATAACACCTAATCCGAAGTTTTTTATCATGTGAAAGTTTTTTTCTGTTTCTTCGCTTACGTGTATGTGTATTAACCAAACAGTTGGAGCCAAAATACTCATATTGCGTCCTCAAAACCAAAAGTCATGCGCGGTAAATTTTTTTATAGATTTTTTGCTAATTCGGGGATAAAACTTAAACGTTTTGTATCAACATTCAATTGGATTCCTGTTTAGCAACAGAATGAACTGTTCGGCTCCGTAATAGACAGGGTAGGACAACAAACAGCTTCTGCCAACTTTGATTCAGTTAACTACGAAGTGGTAGTGCAAACGAATCTAACAATCCGTGAAGAAAATTTTAATTAGACTGAACTCCGCGTTCATTTGGTGCGGAATATCAAACCGGGAAGAAATGACTAGAGACTGAGAAGGCACTTTTATCTAACTGGACATGATTTACCTATCTTGTTTATTTCATCCGCAACAGAACATCATGTTTTATTTTGACAATCAAACATGTGATTTACAACAGAACAAGAAGAAAGGCTGTATTTTTATTGGCTCAGACTTAGCCATCTTCCAAAAATGTACAAAATCTCCAGCAAGATATTTCATTTTTCTATAAGATACAATCGGAAGGTTCGAAAGTACCTTCCAAATAGTCCGGTTGATTCTCAACAAAAAACAAAACAAATTAGGACTTAAAATCTTTCTGAATGTGAACGGCAGAATTAAGCTATCCATGGAATTGTTGAACAGCTCGCTCCCAGTAAATGGTGAACTTTTTCGCTTCGGCAACAATGAGTATGTCAGACGGGCAACGGCTTTGCATTCATGTTACTTGGCCATGTCGGTGCCTTACCATGGTACTTCTATGCCGTAGTAGCTCTTTCCCATCGGCTAGGTCATCGAGTGGATAACGTATGCGCTATGAGATATATCTATCTACAAATCATATATTACTCGAACCCGATTTTCTGTTACATAATTTTAATGAACATAGCAGAATGTGGCATTTTCCAAGCCCCTGATGTTCAGAATCATCGAAAAAACGAGCAGACACCGGTCAAAGTCTTGTGTACCAGGAAAAATTTCAGATTACTCGTCAGGTGGTAACGCTAGGTCAACAATAACGCGGGCTATCGTCATCGACGCTCAATTGATTAGAAAAGAAACTGAAAATTTGGATGCTCGAAGTTGGGAAACAAGAGGTGATTAAAATGGACAAAAACCCCCATGGATTCTTAGAGGCGCTTGCGCTTAGAAGCTCTTTACCAAGGAAATTATTGCGTTTCTCATCGTTACACTAGTTTGGGCACCCAGTATGTTGTGTACAGTGATTCGAGGTCCAATTCCGCGAGTTCGAGGCTGAGCCATACCAAGTAAGGTGGTGCTTTGCATCGAAAGATACGTCTTTTTTGAGATTCCAACACTAATAACAGGACACAAGTTAACAACGACTAGAGCACATGTTAACTATGAAAAGAATTATGTAAGTCTTGAAGCTAAAAGTCCAGATGCATGAACCATTGATGAATGGACGATCTTGAATGAGTGACCAGTATCACCGATCTCTCGCTTACAAGACGGTGCCCGGCTGAATTTTCTGCAGATAAAGCACAAAATTCTGGTTTGTCACACCTATTTCATTGCCGTGGGTAAGTTTTTCGTGCGATGTGTACTCTTGGTAGATCTGTTCACCCACTAAAATCTAAAATCTGAACAGACATCTCTGCATGGTGATTCGGTCAACATTTAAAACGATGGTGTTTTGTATTATTATTATTGTCATCATCACAGGCAGCACGACATCACCGTTCAGGATTGGCAGTTTGCTGATGTACAACCATGACTTACTAAAAATATTCATTGTAAGGGAAAGAGTATAGGTGGACAGGGAAGGGACTTGGTGTTACTTTTTTACGGATCATTTTGGGTGCCTACACCTCATTCGGACAATCTGAATAGAAACTGAAAACACAACTCCATTGATATCGAGAAACAGCCATATCTTGCAGTGTTTACAGCCAAGCACAGTGGACGCGAGTGTCCCAGGGACACCCCCAGTATTGCTCAATGGGTCGCTGAGATACACAAGCCGCCAGCCTCTTCGGGAAAGAATGTTTTGTATGCTGCTGAGGCAAGTAGAACTAACAGGAAACGATAAATCTAAAGGGGAGAAAATCACACTGATGTTGGTTAGTGGTGAACGTCATGAGTGGTAGGGTTTCCGAAGGTATAAATTCAACAGGGCTTTGTTTACCATGAGTTGCTTGAGGTTGGATGGAGATGATTGCACAACAGAATTGAGTCTCAGTCTATTTTATAAGGCAGATCCAAGTAAACAAAATGATCGGGGATATTTTGAGAACTTACCACCAGGTTTATCGATAAGGATATAGGACGTATCCATGCGGTCAAGAAAGCAAACTTGTGTGACTCACCCCTCCCCAAAGTATATGAAACTTCAAAGAAGACCAGCTCAAGGTCATCGAAATCGTCCGAGGCAAATAAACATGTATAAAAATCAATATTGGTTGCCTCTATAGATGGGACCTGCTTTCACCGTCCAACAGTAGTTTGTTGAAGTTCTCAGAAGATGTGCACCTTCTGCAAGGAGTATATGCCAATTTTTAGGTCAATTACAACACTGTTCTCCAACCTTGGCCAAATACGTTTCAGATAAAACTTACTTCATAGAGGGAACTACTCACAAGTTTGCTGAAAACTCTTCGATCTACTTCAACTTGGAAATCTGATACATTTCTGTGGATGAAACGCTCCGCTATCGGTCCTGCCATTGAATAATCCACTCAGCTGAGAATTGGCGATGCTTGCAAGCTAGTTGCTGAGTTCGGCAGACAGGTCAACGGCTATCTGATGAACCATCAGTAAACGTACCCGAATTATCAATATTTCCATACAATAGAATTCCCACCAGATTTCTGCAAGGAAACAAACTCCCAACCTAACTCAACCAGTGTGCCAACGTGAATGACAACTGTTCTTGATGGGCCGTATTACGAGTATATGTAAGGTGCAATAATGAGTGTCCATTTGTGGGAGGTTAGATAGGCTGTACCTGCAAACGGAAGACCAGGATAATCAGGTTAGTGAGTGAGTAGAGATGTATGGACAACAGAATTTTTTTTAATTCCTGATAGCATGTGCACATTTTTGCACACCATCAACATCCTTCACACTGCAAGGACTTGTGAATAGGACAACGTCAACTTCTTCCTCTAAAAGCTTCAGAGATGCATTCGTTGTTTGCTACGGTTGTTTATGCACGTATCCATCAGCTGTTTATAGTAATAAAAAGTACGTGGTAGGTCTGTCGAATTCTTTTAGAATAAAATCGTAAACCACCATAGCATGATGAATTCGGATCTTCACTCGGCGTCCATCATAAGTGGACCACGGCTGAACCGGTTGAAAATAATCCAGAGTTTCGTTAATACACCTGCCACCCTACCCTTACACGGCGCCACACGCTAAATCACGACCATAACATTGGGTCATCCCGCTCAAAATATGCGCCATGCAGTATCGAGATGAGTATCTGAACTTTTGGTGTGATGAAATTAGCAGTTTGTATACAGAATGCAAAAAATTCTGACTTCCCTATCTCATTAGTAACTGACCGAAGTCGTTTCTTCTCGCCAACAGCATACGCACACGAAAGACATGCCTGATCATCTTGTGTAGGGCGTATGTCCTCACTTGTTGTTGTACAAGCCGGAATACCACAACGCTGCCAGCCCTTAGCGAATTAAGTCAGCGCGTGACTTATCCGACACATTAATCATGAACTAACTCACACGGTCAATTTAATTGATATTCTGTTATCCGTTTTCGTTGTTGTCATGCCATCGGCGCGCATTGGCGGATTCGGCCATCAGTGTGCAAGCCTTTTATCAAAACCAGGAGCAAGTAACCAGATGTGTTGCCATGACAACAATATTTTCTGTCCCGAAGCTGAGATACCTCGGTCTACAGTGGAGCAGTTTACGTGATGGTGTGGGCAACTAAAGTACTCAGCAGGGTACTTTCTGTAGCGTGATCTGAGCGGAGGAAATTCGGCTTAAGCAGTTGTCAATTCTTACTAATTCCAGTTGCCTACCGATATTTTTTTATCCACTTGGTCAGCCAAATCGAGCCTAACCACCAAATAGTACCTGATGGAGAGTGATTCCTCATACATGAAAATCGGTCAGCATGAAATTCCCAAAACTCCTAAACTATCAGGCAAATGTTAGCCTGCCTGAACTCTCCACTTTTCACTGTTAGTTGAATATGATGAGAAACAAGGAAGGATGAGCTGTTACTTGCAAAAAGGGCAACATGTAGGATCAGCTGGTTTTTACTTCAAACCACCATGACCCCTTCGGGGTGTGGATGCACCGGTGGCTGCTATCGATTCTTGGAAAACCCCTGCTGTTAATCCTACCTAGAAGTGAACTCTGTTCCGACAGAGTTCGCCATCCAATTAAATAGTGCACACATTAGACAATCGAACGGTGAAAATAGACGTGTGAATCCAACCAAGCCTGTAGATTAAATAGTTTGCAACTACTCTTCACTTTTATTACAGCCCATCTGTTTCTGCTTCATTATTTATCATGAGAAATAAAACGAGTTTCATTAATTTTTTTTCATTATTTCACTCGTTAGATATATGCCAACCTGAAAAGTAAATCACAGCGGTAATACTTAATAGTTGGAGATGAACAACCATTTGCAAAATAACCTGGTGCTAAGTGGACTCAGTCCAATTCCTTACTCAAATAAAAGCTACTCACCAGTTTGCCGAAAACCTTTGACAGCCGACACCGGTTCCGCCTATCTTGAGGCGCCCTGCGTAGGCAAAGTCCCCAAGTTTCAATCAACCTTAAGCTCTGCTTGTACCCAAATTGCACGACATTCACGGGGAGCACTCATTTGCAAACAGGTTTTGTTTTAACAGGAAAAACTCAACTGAAATCTAACTGAATTTTTCGTTTACGATATTCTTCAACCGGATGTTCCTCAATAAGACCCTCCGCGTTTCACTTGATACAATATTTGAGATATCGCAGTATATTTTGCCAAGGAAGTGCCCACAATTTTGGTAAAAACTTTATGCTAGGTCACGGCCGGTTTCGTCAAAGGGTAAGCGAAGTGTAAGCTTATTCGGTCGTGACATTCTTCATCTTCTTGCACTGCATAAAAGCTGCCTTTTTTGTCAGTTGCACTGATGCTCCAGATGCCACCTCAGTAAACAACGAATGGAGGAGTCTTGTTTCTGGGAATGTGTAAACCACAAGCGGGAATTTTCAGCTGGCTTCGTTTCTTACCCACATGTGTATGATTGGAAAATGAATTCACTGGAAACTCAATAGCAATAAAGGATATTTGCCGTTTGGAATGCCACATCCATGACATATCAACTTCATTTGGATAGAACAAACTGGATGATCAAAACCATCCAGACAGTAAACAACCGCTTTCTTCAATTTTTATGCGCAAATCACGTAAAAGAAAACAAAGCAAACCCATAAAATATGCTATCTAGTAATTTGTTGAGCGCTGTTTCTCCCCCACAAACTCGTCCATCTTCGTGGATATGAACCCATCCAAAAACACATTAGGCATAGTGACTCTCGGTTATTGCTCGAAATCATATCCGAATGCGAGTGGATGAATTGCTCGTATGCGCGCCATGCTCCCTTGCATAAAGCTTCTGTTCATCTCCTGTGCTATTGCTCATCAAAGATATGTTTTTGTGATAAATTGTAAACGTCACCACATACCCCGAAGTTTACAATTAATTTAGAGAATCTTGTTACCACGAAGCACGTTGTTTCAGGGGTTTTGCAAACCAAGTTGAAAGGCTAATTGCTTAACGTTCAAGTATATCCATTGGATAGCTGCGGAAAAGCTAATGACCTTATTAGCGCTTTACATACTATGTAGTAGAAACATCCGAAAGTAATTCGCATTAACGAAATAGCTTGGGACCAAATTAGGTCTTTGTTACCAATGTTTGTTAAATGTACTGTGACTTCATTGTTCTTTTAGGGTAATCCTGTAGAGTACTGAGTCCCTCAAGATATATACGAAATAAAGTACTTCTCAAATGAAAAGTTCCAATTTTAGTACAATCAAAAATACACAACTCTTGGATGAATTATTTTAAAACCTCAGTCCGTTTTGTTGTCAGATGGATTAAACTTGTCGTTTTCAGCTCATACTACAGAAAAGTTTCCTAGCTCGGCTTGCTAAAAATAAATTTGCTTGGGAGGACACTCACTACTGGCAAAATGTTCCAACTAAAATGTATGGACGACTTGATAAACAACAAGGAACCGCCAGTGCTGTCAGGTGCATAATGAAAACACTTCACAGCTGAAAGCACCTTGTGCTGTCCACCGACGCTTATGGTTCGAAAATTGCTCACTCCCTCCCTACTTGCCAATTTGTCGGTCCAAATTCGTCATATTAAATTTTGCTACATCCACAAAAAATTGTTGATTGGTTTCATGGAGAAGTAGTTTGCTTGATTCAATTTCTCGCGAATATTGTCTAGCGTGACAGTGCCTCAGGCAATGGCGTACGCATAATTCACCCAGGATAGAACTTCCACAGGATTAAGAAGAAATTTCCATAGTTTTTAAGCCATGGCGTTTTACCAGAGTCTACATCTGAAAACAACTTATATGTGCTGAATGGGATCAGCTAAGTAAAACGAACGTGTCTTGGGTTCCATTAAGGATGTCAATTTAATGCTGATTTACAATTAGGCATTTTTGGCCTTCTACAGCCAAGGTGACAACGCCGCTGCCCTTGTTGATCAGTCAATTAGATTCGTCTCATTGTTAACTAGAAACTCAGCAGTTAATCGGGGTTTTTTTGTCGGTGAATCTTACTTCTATTGAATGCATGGAGTCGCTTCCCAGGAATATCTACTCATCAGCGACATTAGAAAATATGATGCTTGAACAGAGATAATCCAGTCAGTTAAATTAGCTTCCCAATGAGTTTGATTATCGCGCCCCTACATGCGTGATTGTCACAGAATTTTTATGGCACGAACACAAGTGCCGAAATCCCCTGTAACCAAAATGGAACTAGTTAGCTAATCTCGAATGTTGACAACTTATCAGTAACTTTCAGTTCTGAATGATATATTGAGGCGACTAGTTGCTTTTCTGATGCAATTTTCGGTTTCAGTATCATGTGAAACATAAGGAAGCATCTTCATCGAAGAAAATGCAAACGCCTTCGGCCTGTCGAATGAAGTAAATGAGAACAGTGAACATCAGACGGCTCAGCTTAGACCGTTGGCCTTGAACCTAGGAATATGTGCAAGTGTCTAATTATTCCGATGTCGAAAATTCTGGAAAACTTGATTTGTTCGCCTAAGACTGCCGGATGGCAAAAATTTCGTTAACGCCACAGGACTTCTGTACAACACTTTGTCACTTGCAACAGGCAGTGAATGCAAAAATTTGGAAAGACAACGTCAGCTCAATGCAATAATTTAAAGCCAACAAGTTTTCAGAAACAGTGGTTCAAACAGTGTCCTGTTCATTTCAACCACCCTGCATGGAGATCCTATCCGGCCATGTTTGTCAGCTCACTAGATAAGCAGGACATTGAAAACGATAAATATATTCACTCTTAAAGATCAGAGTAGTTCGGCAGTGAGAAGAAGTTGAAATAATCGGCGGATAATTAGAGAACAAAAGAAGATCAGTTACTCCAGAATGAACGACAGTTATGAACTGACACCATTCCTTCAATTCAAAGAGCTTTCATCCTGTACGTGAGGTTAATCCATGTTGGAAAGGGGAGAACTGTACAGCTGTTTTATCCTTATTGGGAATCATCAATAGTGCGCACCTCATGAAACCCGAAGAAGTTTTGAACTGGCAAAATCCCAGCTAGTAGTCTGAACACCTCAACATTCATCTACACGCAGCTGATTAGAATTGTGATGAACTCTCACTTTGGTAGGATATAATGCCCTTCATTCTTCAGTCACGGAAACCATATCACACGCTTTTCGCCTATTCAGCACAGTTTGATTTCAATTACAGGACGAAATATCAGGTTAAAATCTCGAATCTCCCTGACACCAGCACCAGTCAGTCATTCTTTTCGTGTTTTATCATGCCACTATCCTTTTGCGGTTTCAACGATGAGCTCCTTTAGAAACAACATTTCGGATAATCACTTTTTATCACACCATTGAGGATCATTCTCTAGCAAATATGTTGTGAGCTTGTTGCGTCAGACGTAAATGCTTCTGTCTTCTTTGTTGCGCCATTGCGCTGTGACAGTGACCTATGACAAATGATTTGCGATGAGGGTCCATCAAAATGATGCTTGTAAACCAAATAAGTTGTCAGGTATCCTAGTGCTAAAAAGGCGACAAAAAAGTCCAGACAAATGAATCATTAGCCAATAACTTTGAAGCGTTTCAAAATTCCTCAGAGTTTCATCGAGTTTCACCAATTTGCGTTTCCTAACCACAAAGCCTGTTTAATGAGAAGCATTGTTTCAAACTGAATTTCACCTTCTCAAACAAACTGAATTTTGGAAAATCTGTAGGCCACCTATGGATTATTGCAGTCCTCAGGTAGTTTTGCGTTGCGTTTATAAGGAAGATTTAATTAGTTTACCGGGGACTTCCTTGCACACTAAAGCGCACCTAGTGCATGCAGACTCATCAAATTCGTCAACAATAGGGAAACAGTCTTCGGGTGTTTACATCAGTCCGTTTGACATTGGTAGTAAACACTGCTTCACTCATGGGGCAGTGAAAGCTCAAGAGTGGTCATGGAGTATTACTGGAAGACACGGGATTCGTCGGCCTGGAGCGACCTTGTTCTTCTGCTCTTACAAACCGTGGAGTGTGTATCGTCCTGGCTGAAGTTGGTCTGGTTGTAGTGGTAGAATCCAAACGTCATTTAAAGTGTAATAGTCGCCGTTCAGACACAACAGCACAGTTCTCTCTGGTAGTCTTGATTAGTTTAACTGTGTAACAAACACGCCACATCTCCTTGTTGTTCCTAAAATTCATTCAGCAAATCGCCCTCAGTTTTGCTTAATTAATTCTTTTTTATTTTGCTAATACCGTTCCTGTCTCAAAAGACGATAGCTGCCGTGGATAATGACTTGTCTTCTGTACAAGAGGTGTACACTTTTGACACAGGCGACAAATACTGATCATCGTCTTCCGCACGCCGTTAACAGAAGGTCCCGTATTACTGGATTTCTTCAACTACAGAAAACATGGCGTATTGAAAACAGCCAATCACTTATGCCTCGTAAATATGGAAAACATAAAAGTTTAGAAGTTAAATACACAAGTGCATCAACAAGAGGCGTCTGCATACCTGTCCTTGATGTCCATCCTGTAGGCCAAATGGATAGGTTTCTACTGCTTAGCCAGAAATGCTGAAGCGAAAATATGCTGTAGTGGCAAAATGGGCCGGTCACCATCGGGAGTAAGCTCATTTAGCAATGCTACATGGTGAACCACTGGTCAGGTCTTGTCCATTACCTCCATGGTGAAACTAAATAATCTGATAGATTGACGAAGGTATTGCTATTTTCTTAAGTCCACTTAGGGGATAAATTTGACATTTCGATGTTACGTCTATCCAAAATGCTTTCCACTGATCTATCTCCACTTGGATAAGGTGATATGGCGGGAACTTGGTCATTGGCCGGCTAGGCGGATGCCATCGCCATAATAAGCTGTGCGCTGATAAACATCGATTGGTTGGTCATCCTGGACACGACTGGGGAAACGTAACTTCGCTACTCTGCATACGGGCGCTGTTGTCAGTCCCTGCTTCGTCAATGGTCTTCCATCGCTTGGTTATGACAAAACTGGGAATGTGTTTGTTGTCACTTTTGCTTTGCAGACCGTTTGCTGGTACAGAAACTAAAAAGGGGCAGCTCTGTAAACGGTTAGTAGTGCATAAGATGCAGAAATCAGTGAACACTTTCTCCATATACCTGTAGGCTAGATTGAGATTGTTCTGCATAGTGTGTAGGTCAATCGCAGGCATACCAAATTTGGAGCATGTTTCTTGATCTGACTAACAATTTCGTGTAACGGACTCAAATGTTCTTACTCATCTTGATGGTTAAGCAGTCAATCCAACTGGAGGCTTGGGTACATCCGACATTTTTAGCCCTACTTAAGATAAGCTGGAGCGATTCGCATTATCCTGTAGGTCTCCAGTTCTGCCATGTTCTCAGCTTTCTGGCTATCCTACAGCTTTTTCTGACTACAGCCATGTGCGTTCCTTTTCCCAGATTCTGTTCTAGGAACATGCCGAAAAAACAGCGATGCACAACCTCCGAAGAAATTGCCGATATCCCAATTAATCCCAGCGCGGTCCAGTCGTACGAGATAATGCGATTAGCTATTGTCCCATTAGTCCGGTCCGCCATTCAACCGTGTTATCTGCTGCTATGGGATGTTGTTCTGCTCGAAGCGATTAGGGCGCATGGAATGTCTTCAGGAGAACTGTGTGCTTTGTTGAGTAGTACCAGATACTCAATTCTATATTTTTCCAGTCACGTAAAACAACTCAACTTATATTGCTTTGATTCAAGGAGAATTGTCCTTGATCCTTCTCAACCAAGCCATTGGCGATTGTTGTTCTTAAAAAACCCGAATTCATAGTGTAGTCGGACTACCTCAGCAGGTCCCGCGAGTCAGTAACAGACCGGACAATGCCATTCAAATTTGCCTTGAGGTTTCCTCCAGTCCTCTAGTAATTTTTTTTCATTTTTGTTTGTATTTGTCGACATTAACGACATTACGAACCATCTGCTCACACGCACGGTCCAATGCTAAAACTGATGTTTTTTTCATTTTGTATTTGTCGACATTAACGACATTACGAACCATCTGCTCACACGCACGGTCCAATGCTAAAACTGATGAGAACGCCTCGCAGTGAATATGCCTTAGAGGAGGGAGCCGTCAAGTTTGCAAACACTCCTTATTATGGTTCTCTTTTTGTAACTCACCTGACGAACACAAGTCAAACTGGGGCCAGTTTCATAACGCCGACTGAATTACAGTACCAGAGACACTAAAAAGTCAACTCTTAAATTTGCTTACGAGGCCCACCATATTCCAGTAAACCAGCTGATGGGATTCCATATTTCAACATTAAGTACAAAAACGACATATGTGAGCTTCACTTCCTGGGGGCTTCTACTGCTTACCTCATGGTTTATGTCATGGTTCTATGAAGGTCCGATGCTAGTTATCAGTAATACCTATCGTGAGTACGTGCTAAACGTTCTTCAATACAAATCCATTCACATATAGATTGACTTTGCTATGGTCTGCCTGGATATGTTGATTAGTCTAATACCAAACATTTCTAGGCATCCTCTTTTACAGCGGTATTGTCGGCATGAACGAACAAGCAAGCTGCATCGGTGTCCAGTCGATCAAAAGATGTGAATAGGATGGACTCACTTATCTTCACATGGGAAACGCAAATCATGGGTTTCATAGCCGAATATTATATTAGAGAGATCAATAGTCTGTTGTCCAGTGCCATACTGCTTTTATTGAACAAACCGATTGGGTTGTTTAGAACTAAAGAGAGGCTTCATCAATTCCGCAAGAGAACATTTTGTTTGTACTGTACTTTGTCATGATTACATTGAGTTATTGCACAATTTCACAATCTAAATACTGGATCAAAGATATAAAAAATCTGAATAAGTAATGGACCCATATTACGAAGCACATCGTTATGATCATCCTTTTAGAGGAGGAACAAGAGACTTTGCTGGGACTGGACGAATTCCATGAACAATAACGTATTAAACTAGTCCAACCACTGTCGTGGATACTTGCGTGCGGATGCCATTTTTCAACACCGCCTAATCCGAAAATGCAAATCATTTTTTTATTGAAGTGGAGGAATCGAAGCCGCAAACTATGTAGAGAGAAGTATCGCTCGCATTACCGATGCATTAAGTGTTTCTTTCATACGGTGACTGCCACTAAATTATTTGCGGTCATACGGCCTGAGAATGCAGGACAGTTTCCTGAGTTTAACAGCGTCCCCTATTGCCTTCTGGATTCATTGCTCCCTTGCTTATTAAGCGCCGCGGTCGATCTAGGCTAAATGAATTTCCTCTACCCTCCGAAAATTGTAGTCTGGTGGACTGCTAACAAGCCCCCCCCCCAAAAAAAAAAATTGTCGGCACCATAATGAAACAATTGTTTCAGGAATATAACATTTCGCGACAGGAAACGATTGAGTTTTAAACGTGTTGAACAATGTTTTTTCCGGAGGGCTGACATGATTTCTATTTATTCTCCCTGACCGAGTGCATTCAACTATTTTTAACTTCGAAATTCCCCACTATTCTGATGAAATGCGGGAAATATGAAAACCAAAATCACCAGCTACAGTTTCTTTAAGCACAAATACGGGTTCCATAAGTAACAACTTTATCCTCTCGTGTGCGCCTTAACTCACAGAGAAAAAATTCCCGTCAAAATTACACACAGCATTCATCACAAGCCCATCATTGAACCTCACAATCCTAGGATACTCTGGACCTGAAGAGGGAAAAATATCTATTTCAATTCTAGTTAAATAAGGGTGGACTGCGAGTTTAAATTCAGCCTCAACGAATGACGTGTAGTGTGGTGTATTATATATATAATGTATATTATATACAGTATATATAGTATAGTATATATGATATGTTACATATATTATACATATTATTATATTATATTATGTAATATTGTATTGTGCCATGTTACATTGAAGCATATTGGTATAGTATTAGTACGCACAGCATATTATTACATTATAGGCGATCTGTCATATTATATCACGATTTCATCTCTAATTGTATTTTTGAATGGCCTTAATGGTTGTGGCTTCACATTTGCATATTACCTTACCAACGAGAGTGAAAACTAATATGAACCTTCTAGTCTCTACACCAATTTGTAGCCCATTCCAACCGATCAAGCAGCTGAATTCCCAAATACATTGCCGAACAGCTAGAGATTTTCTCGTACAGCAATTGTAATATTGTGCCATGTTACATTGAAGCATATTGGTATAGTATTAGTACGCACAGCATATTATTACATTATAGGCGATCTGTCATATTATATCACGATTTCATCTCTAATTGTATTTTTGAATGGCCTTAATGGTTGTGGCTTCACATTTGCATATTACCTTACCAACGAGAGTGAAAACTAATATGAACCTTCTAGTCTCTACACCAATTTGTAGCCCATTCCAACCGATCAAGCAGCTGAATTCCCAAATACATTGCCGAACAGCTAGAGATTTTCTCGTACAGCAATTGCCGACGGACATATATCTGTCCACCTCTTTGTACGCTAAGTCAAGAAACCGACCAAGAATTGGCCTAACGCTCTTTTTCTCATCCCTGTACCATTTTCACGTTCAGTGAATTTCTCGGCAAAAAGTGATCACACAGTTTGATACTGTGCATGGACTGGCCAGTACGCTAAAGAACCGAAGTGAAGTGAACTGTGTACTGGTTACCTGTGTTTAACAGTAAAAAGTCTACAAAGCATAAAAATCGACGCCACACTCTCTAGTACCAAATTGCTGTAATGTATCTATTTTCGAGAGCAGCAACACGGGCATGTTTGAAAGGCGGCAGTTGTTCCTTTTGAGGAAAACATCCACATTATTGAAACGGCTGTGACTGGATTGTCGTACATTTAGTCAAATCCACTGAGAATCAAACTTCTCGATTTCTCTGTCATATTTTTCCAGTGATGTCGTATCAAACTTGCAATTGGCAGGTAGTAGAGCTACCTCAAAGCTTCGGTTAATAACTCACTTTGGAGCTGAAGTCAACCTGTGCTGAAAAGGCAAGGGGATCGACATCAGTGTGCCTATCACAAATCTCTGCAGCGATATTCAGTGGCTACATTACATTTTGAAGTCATACATTGAACTCAGTAATCAATGGCTGATTAGCAACGTGGGTAACGTGTATTTATACAGGATGTAAAGTTACTAGCTCTCAAGTCACCCACATAACATCTAGATAATTCATCATAGCGTGGTTTCACTTGTAAGATGAGAACTCGCTCAGGACAGTAAAATTGTCACACTGCCAAAACCTTGTAAGTCGCTTATAAAAAATACTCGAAAATCACCTGCCTCCTGTCTTGGAACTGGTCCCCGACGGAGCTTTTCAACATTAGACCAGTTTTTGTGGGCCGCATTGTAGAAGGTTCGTAGAGCTACGTCCTGTAGAGGAACAGTTTACTCTACTGCTTAACAGCTACTCACAGCCGATTTTTTTAGCGTTCAACTTTCTACCCAAAAGTGTCTGGCTCGAGTCTTCCGAGAGATTTGTCTGAAACTGGTTTATTCTCAAACAGCTTAAAACAGCTGTACAGCGCTGTCAAAATATCTCCTGTTTCTTCGTTCTTGGTTTCCCAGACCTCTAAGAGCATGTCTTTTGAGTAGAAGGATGTTATTTTGGGGCAAGTATTCAGCACATCATTTGTGCAACTAGTCATGGTGAGTTGTGATATGTAAGTCACATACTTATAGCTGAAAGATTTTTGGGGGAAATGTGCTACATGGAAGAACTTAGAGACAGTGGTGTAAGCTTCGTGGTATACGTTCGCATGGTAGCTGTTGATTTTGATAGATATCATTTATGTGGTAACCATGTTTATGGACGAGTGAAACGGTACCAATTTCTTGTTTAAATCGGATGCTGCTTGAAAGAGAAATCTGGTGTAGAATCTCTTCCTGAATTTGATACTGAGAATGATTCAGCAGGACGAGTTTCTTTGAGAAACTAAAGTAAATGCATTTCGGTTGCAGCTACGCCTATACTACTAAAATCTGACTCGCTGAGCGTAACCTTATAGTATGCAAGACGCTTTTGGGACAGTGTATCCATGCAAACAAGCTATTACGAATCTGTAACATATACCACAAACAATGGAAGACACCAGTCGTTAGGCCGAATTATGGTGTTGAAATTGAGAAACTCAGTTCGTTCTGGTGGATATCGAATTTTCGGATCCCTGATTCCACGATGAGTACTATTTTGCGAGAATTCCGTTTTTTTTACCCAGTTCGAAAGGCAGGTAGATAGAACAGGAAATTTAGTTCCATTTAGGGCTGGTGACTCTTTTCAGGCCTTACATTTCTCTGTAGGTAGGCGGTCACGCAGTTTACTCAAAGCATCCTAATAACGTTACGATGATTTCGTAGGTTGTTGGTTTAGGATTTGAAATCACCTGCTATTCAGCTTCTCCAAACGTTAGATCCGAGATCATTTTAGGCAGTTAAGAACGGTTAGGAACATGTGTAACATTAGAACAAAGTTAATGAGACTCATTCACCAGAAATAAAGTAAGCATCAGACATCGCGGGAGGCCTTCAAAGGAAGCTTATTTGGACAAGGCAAGATTCTTTTCCCCAAAAACATCTCTAACCATACCGGAGCGAGTGGAGCCTCGTTAACGACACTGAAGTGGAGTCACAAATTCATCACCGCCTGTCAGAAAATGGCACACTAGGTTGGGCTACAAAGCAACTGATTTCAAGTGTATTATAAACAAAAAAGGTGATGAAATTCCATTATGGCACATTCGATAGGGAATTCGTACATTGTCGACTTTTGAGAACAGAAATATTGCTTCCTAAGAATAACCTTCAATCTCTCAGTTGCATATCGTTTGGTTGTTTATGTCAATAAAAATTTCCACTAGTCTCACCTGACATTGGGCCAGTACACAAATTGATTAATTTCCGAGTCTTATTTTATGGCTTCCCTTCCAAACTAATTTTCTGTCTGTCTGCTTTGCAGCCATAAAACAAATGAAGTCCGTCTTAAGTGGAACTGTCTTTACTCTTTGCCCAATTCCTAAGGAATGTGGTCAATCAGGAGATCGCCTGAACTCAATTGACAAGCTTATCGATCTCTGTTCCTATTGTTGTTCCCTTTCACGTGTACACTTAATCTACCTGGTGTACCTATTTCCCCTTTAGCTATAGAGTGTTTGAATTGAACACCCTAGGAGAATTGCAAAAATCACTTTTGTTGGCGGAAATTACCTACTGCTTTAGCCCAAAAGAACTCACTATGCATGCCAAATCCGTGCGCAATCCATGGTCCAGTAAAACAGCACTTTATTTTGGGGATTCAGGTGATCATCATAGTCATTGTGCACACTTTTTGCATCCAACAGCCCCCTACATTAGATGATTGGCGATCCGATAATTCTTTTTCCCAAAAGGTTCTCCTAGGAAGCCACGCTGAGATGCGTCCCTGCATTGATTCACAAGCATTAATTGGCATCAAAATCACTGGTTTTCAAGGTGATCGTTTTGTTCGGTTTTATTAACCAGACCAAACTGAACAGGATGGCATGGAACACGTATAAAAAATTTAAAACTTGTGTCTTTCACTCATTTCCTACTGGTAAGGGACGCCATTAGGTTTTGGATTGCTTTGCCATGCTTTTGGAAACGTTCTAACTCCAGGAGCACGACCTTTGAGCTGCAATACTCTATAAAAAAACCGCAAGCTAAACTCGCTGCAGTTGTGCTACCTGATGTTTAACCACACCATGGAATGACATGGAGTAAAATAAACAAAACAGCATTCTTGTACAGAAAATAAGCATCCTGTTTCAGCTGTCAAGAGGACTCTGTATCAAAAGCTACGCAGGGGAAACTCTACCACTGCCAGTCGTTACCAGTTCCATTCGGTCAACTGCTTGGAGTAAAAAAAACAGCATTCTTGTACAGAAAATAAGCATCCTGTTTCAGCTGTCAAGAGGACTCTGTATCAAAAGCTACGCAGGGGAAGGGAAACCACTGCCAGTCGTTACCAGTTCCATTCGGTCAACTGCTCATCTAATCGTCATCGGTTATCCCAACGAGCTAACTGTTTGTGAAGATAATAAATGAAAACGGTTAAACAAGAGATTCGAAATGTCAGCATCCAACATTCAGCTACAGGTGGCTCGCCATCATTGATACAGGACCCAATTTTTAAAAAGACTTTCAAGTGGCTTGAAAGCGCCCAGCAAGTGGAGGTTAACGTATATTGACATAAATCACAGTCTAGAAAAATAGTCCCAATGAATTTTTTAAAAACAGATTTACCTTGGGGTCGACTGGAACAAGGATCTAAGTTTTGATGCAATCAAAATGCATTATAGATTGCTCCCTGTCGTGAGCCCAATTCACTACCATTGTTATCTTCAACTGTGACACCATTATGGTAGCTACTGTGCCCCCCCCCCGAGGAAAGCATGAGGGCTGAGGTATTGTCAGGATGCCCAAGCCCGCCCTGAAATGCAGAGGACCTTCCGATCAGTAAGTCTGGGTCTCAACCACTCGGACTGACAACTGTGTCAGGATGGCGTAAGCGGAAAGCATTGATTTCGGAATGATCTAAGACTAAGGTCACATTTCTGTGCGTCATATTTCATATTCCTTTGCTCAGGGGGATCTTCGCGATGCACTAGATGGCTGCCAAGTTCAAGTGATCAAGAACCTTGAATTTGAACATGTGTGAGCGGCTGAATGACAGTAAAAGTAGAACAATGTGGTTGAGCTTGCGCCGTTCTACCGTAAAGCAAATCGCCATCGTAAATTCAATCTACAATTTGAAGGAGTATGACTTTTCATGTGGATATACTGCCTCGTTTGTCAGCATATTCGCCCATCCTCCATGACAATCTCAAGCCCATTCTCCTTTGTAAAGATATGTGGTTTTCTGTACTTGTCTCCGATCGTATGCATTGGTTCGTCTGGCTTCAAGATCGGTCGAATGAACTGATGACATTCACTTCACACCTGCTGATCTTTGGGAGGTTATTAGGGCATACGGCTCTCAAAGTCGGATTTGTGGATTCCTGATCATGTGAAATCAAATCAAAGTATATGCCAAACTGAAGGAGAAAGTGGAATTTTTTATTTTTATCATCAGTATCTCTGCAGGACAGGCACTATCTTTTCCTGTTTTCTTTAATCATAACCGTAAATAGGGGGCAGCACGAGTGTTTACCTTGGGTCCTTGTTTCAGAAAGCCGTATATGGTAAACAGGGCCAAACAAAAGGACTGAACATTTACAGAGTGACCGTTTAGAGGCGTTTACTTTATAATTTTATGATAGTGGGTTCCGCTTATACACTGTAGCTCAGTCGTAATGAAAGCAAAAGTATATATACGTCTATTTATGCTAACCATTTAGATCAGTTGTTTCGTATGTGAGGCAGATTAAATACCCAAACATAAGGTGGCCTCCTGACAGTTAGTCACTGTTTGAATATAGTCTTTACACGGACTGCAAGGCCCTCCATCCCGTTAGCTCATCTAATCGTCATCGGTTATCCCAACGAGCTAACTGTTTGTGAAGATAATAAATGAAAACGGTTAAACAAGAGATTCGAAATGTCAGCATCCAACATTCAGCTACAGGTGGCTCGCCATCATTGATACAGGACCCAATTTTTAAAAAGACTTTCAAGTGGCTTGAAAGCGCCCAGCAAGTGGAGGTTAACGTATATTGACATAAATCACAGTCTAGAAAAATAGTCCCAATGAATTTTTTAAAAACAGATTTACCTTGGGGTCGACTGGAACAAGGATCTAAGTTTTGATGCAATCAAAATGCATTATAGATTGCTCCCTGTCGTGAGCCCAATTCACTACCATTGTTATCTTCAACTGTGACACCATTATGGTAGCTACTGTGCCCCCCCCCCCCCCCCCGCATGAGGGCTGAGGTATTGTCAGGATGCCCAAGCCCGCCCTGAAATGCAGAGGACCTTCCGATCAGTAAGTCTGGGTCTCAACCACTCGGACTGACAACTGTGTCAGGATGGCGTAAGCGGAAAGCATTGATTTCGGAATGATCTAAGACTAAGGTCACATTTCTGTGCGTCATATTTCATATTCCTTTGCTCAGGGGGATCTTCGCGATGCACTAGATGGCTGCCAAGTTCAAGTGATCAAGAACCTTGAATTTGAACATGTGTGAGCGGCTGAATGACAGTAAAAGTAGAACAATGTGGTTGAGCTTGCGCCGTTCTACCGTAAAGCAAATCGCCATCGTAAATTCAATCTACAATTTGAAGGAGTATGACTTTTCATGTGGATATACTGCCTCGTTTGTCAGCATATTCGCCCATCCTCCATGACAATCTCAAGCCCATTCTCCTTTGTAAAGATATGTGGTTTTCTGTACTTGTCTCCGATCGTATGCATTGGTTCGTCTGGCTTCAAGATCGGTCGAATGAACTGATGACATTCACTTCACACCTGCTGATCTTTGGGAGGTTATTAGGGCATACGGCTCTCAAAGTCGGATTTGTGGATTCCTGATCATGTGAAATCAAATCAAAGTATATGCCAAACTGAAGGAGAAAGTGGAATTTTTTATTTTTATCATCAGTATCTCTGCAGGACAGGCACTATCTTTTCCTGTTTTCTTTAATCATAACCGTAAATAGGGGGCAGCACGAGTGTTTACCTTGGGTCCTTGTTTCAGAAAGCCGTATATGGTAAACAGGGCCAAACAAAAGGACTGAACATTTACAGAGTGACCGTTTAGAGGCGTTTACTTTATAATTTTATGATAGTGGGTTCCGCTTATACACTGTAGCTCAGTCGTAATGAAAGCAAAAGTATATATACGTCTATTTATGCTAACCATTTAGATCAGTTGTTTCGTATGTGAGGCAGATTAAATACCCAAACATAAGGTGGCCTCCTGACAGTTAGTCACTGTTTGAATATAGTCTTTACACGGACTGCAAGGCCCTCCATCCCGTTAGCCACCTTCTACACAAGTATGGACAGGGGTTGCATGTTGCTGATTTTGACAGAACGAATCTTGTAACTTAACTCAAAACAAGCTATCCAGGGTTGTACGTCATAAGTATTAATGACAGTGAAAAGATGTGCAAAGTGGCTAGGTCTGGGCTGAGGAGAACAAACTTCTCTTTGAAGAACAAACAGTTTGGAACTGCACCGGATAGACTACGGGATACAAATTTCAAGTTGAAACTTGCATAAAGCAACAACATATGGGAACATTTTTCCGCTCCTTTCTGTTACTCGTTTGACACCTACCAAATTTTCCAATCAGATAAATGAAACAATGTAGCTAAATGTATCTACATATTTATCAAATATACCTAAATCCGCCTGTGTTTTTCAACTAAATCAATCCCTTCACTCACTTATTTTAGAGGCGCACTGTGTTTCGAGTCAGTTGGAACATTCACATGTGAACCTCGGATCCCAAAAGAAGTCAAAAATCTACTTTGAGGACAAATACTCAACATCTAATTGATTAGACTTGCTTGCAGTTCACTTCGGATCAAGGGACTTAAACTTAAATCAGCAGGTAGAAATACAAAGAAGCTAATTCTTTAAAATCCAGCAGGGCGAACTTGTGACCGTCCAGCTGAACCCGAGGAGTTGCCACTAAATGAAATTTGCTAGATTATATCTTTAACAACGAAATGAAATCACTTTATACTGAAGACTACCTATCTGACAGCTTCGATCGATAGATATGGAACATTTTTTCGTTAGGTCATATGCAGTCCGTTTGCAATTCGAGATTGCTGATCGTTGAACTGATACTCAATAACAAACCTCTGAACAGTTCTTTTTTCACCCAAAATTCTTAAGTCACACGCGACTACCGGCTTCAATGTTACTTTCAAAGCTCCAGCAATCCCTTTGGAATTTTCAATTCGAAAACATACTAGGATTGATTTTGATGGGATTTTCTATACAACTGCTCTTAGGATCCTCAAGACTTGAATACTGTGTCGGTTGGATGATGCCACAGTATGGAGAATCCGGCATTTCAACCAAAAGATCACGTTACTTTCTTCCAACTTTAGTAAAAAGAGTCAGCGTGCACTCCTTATTGGTAAGTAAGATGATTATGACCTTAGCAAAACCTGGTTTGCAGTGCGGATTGAGACCTGGTACGATTTCTGATTAGGTAAATCGTAAGTCAAGCACATCTGTGGGAAGGAAACAATTCACTTATTTAAAAAAATCGTTCACCTTCGTGAGACCGACATTCCCATAACAATTCACCAGAATCGATACTGCCAATCCCATAGCTTGTACCAGAATAATCAAGCTTCCTGGCACTCTGACCATGCCCGATCGACTTGGTCCCAAGGTTGTCGTCAGCCCTTTTCACTCAACATGCGTTCAACTTAACAGCGACCGAAACGTGGGCACTTCTGACCAACCTGATCGCAAGCCATGTCATGATACCATAAAAGGGCAACTTCACGTTATAAATTGGATTTCTTTGTCTGAATCACCTTACAATTCGATATCAACTGTCAAGTGAGTTTGAATGTCCTCACTCTTCAGAAAGAGCCGTAACTGCCACTGCCATGGAACTAGCGTCTCATAGTTTGAACCATAAAACACCCCACCATTTGTGTGTGAGGAGCGGTCTTCATTGGTGCCCCCCAGGATGTCATGGAAAGAAATGCTATGTCGTGTTATGTTATGTCATGTGATGATAAGGCAAGACATGTGCCATGGGTTCGATATCATTTTGTCCATTCTCCTTTACCCATAATCTTGTTACCTAGCCCCTTTTCTCAGCCCCTTTGTTTTTAGATCCTTCCTGACATGTTCCTACTGAAGAACGAAAATCGCATCGCTTCCAGTACAATCATCAGTTCGTGAATATGTTCACTTTGGTAGAACGTGCACTATCTTGAGATTGCATATTATCCGCGCAGCTATTGCGCGGTAGGTGTACACATCGTCTGTTTTGGACGAGAACTCTTCATTAGCGACCACCCGCGTTTCAACTGTCAGCTGGTCTCCATAGGTTGTGTTGCTGATGGGTGTCTGATGGATACGTCGAAGATAACTCTGCAACATTGTGTTTATACGCAGACATCGGACTTGTATCTCACTACTTCGAAATGATACTGAGTTAGAATTGTGGAAAATGTTCGAGATAGTAAAAAGATTTGGTGTGTTAAAAGTTGGTTGCTCTCACCAACCAAAGTTATTTCGATGACAGGTCGGCACATGTTATGATTGCATCAGTATGACTGTCCAGAATTAGGGCTACAAGAGTAGCGATGCTCAGAAAATGTATCCTTTGCACATTATGGGTCTGCACTTCCATAAGAAGAGCATATTTCAACCCATCCCGTCACACATGAGTCAAGTAGGTAGCCATGGCAACTGTCACCAAGATAATAGCTAACATATCCCTGTTCTGCAGATTCATCGCGTGGCACTCACGAGCTGATGTGACATAAAGTAGGTTGGAACTCTCATTTTTATCGACTAAGAGTAGAAATGTGAAAAAGAAACAAGGACCGAAAACACACCCTAGTGCAGACAGGAAGAAATTGATGTACCCTTCTGTTTTTATTTTCGGAAAAGCTTGGTAACAATCGGCAGATTAATTGCTGCGCAACGGTTCGCCTTTGACATAAGAGCTTCATCTGGCCAAGTGACTAAGTTACGAGTATGGTCGAGATTTAAGGTGGAAGGAGAACCAATCAGCTGAGTCAAGCTAAATTTGTGTTGGGTGTCGGTCAAGGTATTTTGTGCGTTGGGGCGGGTCACCAAGCGTTAAGCCGATGGGAAACTCGCATGGGTTTTGGTCCATCTTAGGGTCTAGTTCTTCTGGTTCACGTGATAATCCCCCTTGAACGTCGTTTACACTCTTCGTCCGTCTTCATGGATGAAATAGTGTTATCATAGTTGTGTAAGGAAGAGAGATTCTGTGAACTTTGTTTGGGTCGGAATACCCCCTATTTTCGCCACTGTTGCTACGTGCACTGACAACCATACGGTCACGTTTCAGCTCTGCTTACCATACGTTCCACACTCTCTATTATATTCACGCTGTGATACTTGGTAATTTCCACCGCCTCTGCTATTAACCGCTGTGGTGTGAATCGCAGTCCCTGGCTTAAAACTCCCATATCTATGTCCTGTGTCTAACGCATGTACTGCGATTGCTGAGACTCTGAACATTGTTTGGTATTCTTGCGCATTGTTCGGTGGTTTGCTTGTCCTCATTTTATGCTCACCTTTTCTGGTGTGCAATTCCTGTGCAAACCTTGGTGCAATCGTTGCAGGTAATTTTATACGTACAGTCCCTAGTCCTTTCAACCGGGAGGGGGTCTTTTAATTGCACCAAAACTGAGCGTAGCGTTTTTCCCTTCTGGAAATCTACTCGAATGTTGGCTAAGTTCAGCAGTCTTCCAATAACTTGTGATAACTGGTGCTTCATATAGAATGACTTCTTTGTCAATCCATTTCCTACTCGGCCGTGATAACGGAGCAAATATCCTTCTTAACTACCGCCTAATCAAACTCACTGGATATCAGATTTCTTGACAATCTCGATTTGAAGTGCTGTTCAGTTTGTCGTTTCTGTGCACAGCCCTTCGACTCATCTAAACATTG
Organism: Opisthorchis viverrini; assembly: GCF_000715545.1. Lineage (NCBI taxonomy): Eukaryota > Metazoa > Platyhelminthes > Trematoda > Opisthorchiida > Opisthorchiidae > Opisthorchis > Opisthorchis viverrini. Next base: position 1,233,917 of record NW_008751795.1, read on the forward strand.
ATGAAACAATACTGACGTACACGGACTTTGGGTGGACTTATGAGTAGTTTAAGACGGTTCCTGTGTCTGTTGGTTTCTGGTAGATGGTAGTTTTNTGCACAACTCATAAGAGCGGTGGAAAACTAAAAAAACTACCATTTCAGAAGAGCTTGGTAAACAATCGGTAGTTTTTATTTGGGCCCAAATAAAAACTACCGATTGTTTACCAAGCTCTTCTGAAATGGTAGTTTTTTTAGTTTTCCACCGCTCTTATGAGTTGTGCAGTCCAGCAAAGGTAAAGTGCCCGTGGGTGACTCTATCTCCATGCTAAACTTGATGTAACGATTTACATTATTGAGATAGTCGTGGAAGCCATTCACGTTGTCGCTTTTGATTACAACAAAAGCATTGTCAACATAACAGCGAAAGACCTTCGGTGGACAGTGACATCCGGCCAAGGCCATTTGTTCGAATTCCACTATATAAATATTTGCTAAAACTAGGGATACTGGAAATCCTATCGCAATATCCTGTTCTTGTGAGTAAGCAGTTGTGCCAAAAACAAACTGATCAAGATTTTAAACGGAACTGTTTCAACTGATTGAAAAAACCTTTTGTTTCGTTTTAATAGACACATAAAACCATACAGGTTTGGCTAGTCTAAAACGATGGCGTCTCTTTTGTTTACGTAATACCTTGTCGCTTTGACCTACTCTATCAATACTTCGCCATCAGACAAGCTCTAAGGGGTAAAGTCATTTCCACCGAACAACTAAAGAAAAAGTGTTCTAGTACATGTGGAATATGACTTGTACAGTATCCGTAGGGGCGAACTTCGCCGGTTGAGACAGAGTCGGTTTTGCTGTAACGGAGATATGGATGCTTTCGTCATCTGAGACACGTTCCTATTGTTTGGTGGCGATTGATTTGTTCATCTTGCGGTGGCATCTCAACTATGGTTACTGACACTCCCTCCCGAAATCCAGTATAATTGATAAACTATTTTGTGGTAGATATAGAAAAGCCTTCACTGCACTACATTCTAATCAAATTTCCTTCACTTGTCCCTTAAGTTCCTTTCACAGTCCCACTTCTGTTAGGAAGAACCACGTGTTTTACCAAACAAGAAAGCGTGAAAGTAAAGTAAGCAACATAGAGACATATATATTTTAACTGACTATCACCGTTCTTATAATTGCCTTACTTAATTGACATACATGAAAGACCGAGCACGTTGCTCTGTTCGCTACATAATTACGAGCTGTGGACCTGTGATCAGTGGCAAAAAGTTAAACCCGTCAGAAAACCTAATGTTAAAGTCAGTAAGTCGGTACGGGATCCTTCCACTCAAAAAAGAGCCCTGATTTTGGCAGCCCCCACTTAAACAGTTCAAACACGTAATAAATCCTAAAGTAGAAGAAAAGAGGAAACAGTTGAGAGGGTTCGTATTTTCTGGCGTAAATCCCCATACTAGAAACACTATTCAGCATTCAAGAATGGAAACGTCTCTTCAGTATGCGGCTGAATGTAGTTCCCGTCATTTCTTCAGATGTTATACGCTAGTCTGCTGACTGTATCGATGGATCATCTCCCTTGAAAGGCCAACATTGTACATCTTAATGAAGTATGAAAGAACAATCGAAATGATATAGACACGTGGTGCCACTGTCTCCCCGGTGATGACTCGAAAGTACGCCATACCATAAGGCAATGAAATAAAGGCTCAGTTTCCCAGATGGTGATGGTTTGGACATCATCATCCCTATCCGATATTATAGGTGTCTCGCCGAGTGTTTTCATTCGAACTTCGTCAAAAGTAAGCTTGAACTCTCTGAAAGCAGTATATATTAGGCTAGACGTTCAACAAACAATCCAGTTTACTAAAAACCTAAAAACCTAAGGGGATAATATGCAAGTCCTGAACAATTAGCTTTTCAAGGTCTCAAATATCTTTTGGCTTCCCCACCGGAAGACATCGTCGGTTTGAGAGAAACGGCTCTGACTTTTCCTATATAGGGGCATTTGTTTGCACCCACACAACGTTTCTAGTTTAAAACAACTTAGAACCATGTACAGGTAGTAGATGATTTAGCAGTATATGCTCACTGGAATGAATTCAGCCGACAGTAACTTAACAAATAGAATCGTCAGTGCACCCAGCTGTTGACCATAACAGGTTTGAATCCATGAGCCTCCAAACATTGGTGGAAAAGTTATACTTTCTTTGTTTTGTTTAGCTGTGACATCTTTTGGAGTCGGAGTTAGAAATTCTTTGAGTGCACAAAAATGTTGCTTTTAGGAGCTACGAGCACTAAGGAATCAAACGCAACGGAATGATAAACTGAAAACTAACAAATGCTGGACTACGGACTGTGGTTATCCGAACAGATCTGAACCATGTCCTTGTATGTATTTGGGTGATGGGAAAGGTTTCTGATGATTTCTCTTTAGACGTAAGTAGAAATCTAGTTGCCCAAAGACGTAAAGGGTAGGTATATGCCTACTGAAGTTTTCTATGAACTGACCGTATAAATTTACACTGCCACTAATGACCAAACGAATTTTTCAGCTTGGTCTATCCGCATTCTTCAATCTGGACTGTCACATCGTTTCACCTACGCAGACACCAAGTGAGTCCACTAGTTCAACTGCAAAAGCCGGGTGAACAGCGTTCAGCTATATCATTCTAGTGAATAAATATTGTCCAAAGTCATTAGGGCAGCAAATTCATGCGAAATTCGACCAGCCCAATTTCCGACGATGACACTAGAAGACACATTATTTCGTGAGATTTCGTCCTGTAAGTGAAGCCAATCTATGCTGGAAAGCCGAGAAGCACTGTACAGCTGTTTCATCCTTATCTATCTATCTATCTTATCTATCTATCCTTCTATCGGAGAAGTCGTTGCTCGAGGAGCCAGTCAACACGTGTGACCGCGTGATGTGGATCCCGTGATTGAAGGATGAGCGGCGCTATATCCTGTCTAAGTGCGAGTTAATCACACTGCTGATCAGCCACTCGTGGCCGAACGGTTAAGACAGGACGAAATCCCACAAAAATCCCAAATCTCCTCACACTACCAACAATACATTGTTTTATTAGCGGACCTCAGAAACTTGTTGTTGTCTCTTTTGAGAGTAATCTTATATAAATCATACCACATGCAAGATTTTGGGAAACATAGCCATTTGGAGAATCGTGGTACATTATGGCTAGAAACTTCACCCGTTACATATCGAATAACAACCCACTGCTCGACTTACAGAGAAAAATCGACTGACAAAATTGATTGGTGCTATCATTATACTCGATTCTTTTTCACCGCTTTGCTGTTCGTTTCAGGCGGCAGGAAGAGTCATGAAATCTCACAACAAATAAAGCGCCAGGGGGTTGTTAATTCAATTTACGTATGGGTATTCACGCGCATCAAGACGAACCTCACAAAAAACGCAAGTCTATGAATTGAAACCAGACATGCTGCTTAATCTCACTGGTTCTGTTATCTAGATGGCCCGGTCTGTAGTTCTCAGACGCACGCAATCAATGCATAGTATTTTTAGTTCAGCCAAGATCATGACCTACTTATTGTATAATTTACGAAAAGCAACTCCGCGTTTTAATTTTTATTTAAACTTACATCCTGTCAAAATTTTCCGGATGGGCTTTTAGATGAAGCTAAAAATCCGACTGTACTATGTGTGGATAATGGTGGCTACATTTATCAAAGCCCAGAACGACAATGACAAGATAACCACTGGTTGGATTTTCAGTTCACACAGGCCTACTTTCAGACTGTCACCTACGAAGTGTTCAACGTTTTAACCGACAAATGCCAACAAACCAACTTGTCTGATCTTTTTTGATCTATCTCGCTAGACACTGTTTATTCCATCTTGGTGTAAGTCAGCCCTTTCACCTCTGTTTGGATATCATTAGCATCGCGCATCCCAAAGAAACATCAAACACAACGGCAGTGATCTGCCTGTAGTTGGTCAACAGTGCGATAAGGTTGTACTCTATTACGATATAGCGCATTTTCACCTGCCTCTCAGCTTGCACTAATTGGTGTTGTAAAATGAGGTCAAAACTTGCATCAACGTATTCACACTACTTACAAGGAGTGATGTGATGGGGAATGAAGGGTAAACTTTGTTCAGAGAAGCTGGCCCTCTATCGCTAAATGAGTAAAATGTCACGCTAACTGTTCTGTTTCAGGTGAGTTTGGTAAGGTTTTGTAAAGGAATTCCTGCCCGGGAGTCCGTGATTCACTTTCTGGGTTAGTTGATGTAAAAAAAACGGGAAATTTAAACTATTTTATTCTTCCATTTCCGAGTTATGCAATCGAAATATTGCAACTTCATGCACGTGTCCCTAGAAAACAGCTGAAAAAGTAAAAAAAATAGTTGATCAGTAACTTGTGTGGCATTATGTAGGCCATAACACAGCCTTAAGTATTAACCTTGCTTTGAACCCTCAGATGTCAGTACAGCATTTTGAGTTCACATTATTGTAGAGCTCATCATTTTGGAAAGAGAATTTTGCACGAAGTTCGCATAAGGAACCAAAGAAAGTTGCGTTTGTGTGAAATGATACAATGTCTTAAAACGGAAGAATCTAGGTCCTCATTTTTTTTAATTTTGTGACGGAATGCCCACGATAAGAAAATGGGTTCCACCTGGGAAACAGACCTAACTAGATGCAAAACTAATACCTCGGAAATAGACAGCAATGATAAGGGACCGGCGTGCTGTCATCTTAATTCCTAGAAACACTCAATATTCTGCATTTGGGCACAATTTTGTAAAGTAACATGAATGAGATATATCGTAACCAAAGGATTGCAAATACCCTAATTTTTTGTAACATGAAACGTGAGGCTCTAAAATGAAAGGCAATTTTTTGTGCGCAAGACATTTCTTAATAAGTAAAATATGTATGCAAAAAATTCGCTAATCATCCTTTGAATGAAAATGTGGAGCTCAGTACTCAGGTGGTGGTCATTCACAATTTCGTCTATGTAAACTAGCTTTTTTGACGCTGTTATAGAACTTGTTCTGCTCCTTAAAGTGGCCTTATTGCACCAACTCGTTGTTAGGGCGCCATTTGTGCTGGTTGTAAACTTGTCCCTTATTTTTGCAAGTGATACAACATGAGTAATCTGACTCCGAAACACTAAAACGTTTTGACAACCCAACTACCATGGCTTTAAATGTTACAATCTGGCTGGACAATCTGTTGAATAAATTTTACCCCACACAACGCTTTACCTTTGACGTATTCACCAACTTTCTGCCACTGACTACTATTTTGTCATAATTTTCACAACTCGTCCAAGGTTGTCTCTATGCAGATGAAATTGCAGAAACTCAATAACTTAAGTAAAGGAGCTGGCGAAGCACGCAAGTCCAAATTGTGAATGAGATGAAATTTATCCCAGAAAATTTGACGGAGGTGCAAGGTTCTTCACCTGACTGGTTGTTTTCTTTGTAGAGTAAATACATAATTTCCATGGCAGTTATGAACTTTTCAGTCTTTTTGCATTACGACCATCAACTAACGGGCAATGAGTGTCAAACCAGAAAAGTTTTCTTTGGAAAGCTGAACAAACTCAAGGACATAAATCAGAATAAAGTAAGCTTTTAGTGTAGTCATTTTCAATTCTTCCGAAACCGAAATTACTTAGTAGCACAAAGTCCGGCGAGCATAGGTTTTCTGTCCAATCTCGCCAGCGCTTGACAGGTATGAATGAGCAGGCAGATAACAGAATGGTAATTGAACGTCGGAAGCCTGACAGATGGGACTTAACCGCATAGCCAAATGGCACATGTCTTCGAGGGATTAACTGATGACTGCTTCGTATGAGTTGGACAAGCTGCCAGCTTTGATGCACCGATTTTTAGATCCAGCGTTTGTGCAGCATCACAAAACTGAGCAGATTTCTTCCAGAGTATATAGGCGAATATGGTAACTGATTTTGGCCCACACTTTATCCCGAGCAGTTTTCTTGCCCTCACTCATTACATTGGCAACCCATATTGATTTTTTCAAGATGAAACTGTCATTGCAAAGCCGAAGTGTTAAGTCAAGTGGAAGTATATCAAATTTGTCGTAAGTTCAAGTACTGGCCTAATTAGTTGAATTTAATACTTTACGGTTTTTTAACGTTTACCACATACCTCCTGGTGCTCTGTTTATCAAAAAATCTAAAATGGGCAACTAACCGTTACTTGGAGCTGAAATGGTTACTTGCTCTTATCCATGGCAAACAACGAAACGCCCAAAATCGGAGCCCCCACAGAAAGGTTACAAGGTATTGGATTGTAGTATACACGCGGAATTCAGCGGATACTGGAGAACGCAGCCCAAAACAGGTTTCATCCTATCACGTGAAAAATACTTGAAGCCGACTGGGTAGTCATCGTTTTCGAAAAAGTTTGGTGACAATCGGTAGACTTATTGCTGGGCAACGTTTCGCTTTTGACACAAAAGCTTCGTCAGGCCAAGTGACTAGGTTCCGAGGTTGGTCGAGATTCAAGGCGGAAGGAGAACCAATCAGCTAAGTCAAGCTAAATCTCTGTTGGGTATCGACCGAGGGATTTTAGTGTGTTAGTGGTTGGACAAGTGTTGGGTTGGTGGGGAAACCTACATGTGTTTGGGTCCAGGCAAGGATCTAGTTCTTCTGGTTCGGTTCATTTGATGGTTCCTCTTGAACTACGTTTGAACCTTCTGTCAGTTTGTGTGGGTGAGCTAGTGCTGAGCAAGTTGTGTAAGAGGTCACAACCTTTGGTCGGTTGGGGTTTCCACCCCTACCCTCCGGTTTTTTCTAATGATCCTAAGTGGATTGACAACCACACCGTCACGTGTCAACTGGGCTTATCTAAGACCGCTTTCCATACGCTCGCTAGCTCCACACCCTCGATTCTATTCACGCTGTGATGCTTAGTGATTTCCACCGCCTCGGCTATCAGCCACTGTAGTGTGAATCGCAGTCCCCGTCTTAAAACTTCCACATTCTCCTGATCTACTCTGTCCCGTGTCCAAGGCATGTACCACCATCGCTGAGTTTTTGACCAGCATTTGGTATTCTTCTGCATTCCTTGGTGGTTTTTTAATCCTTCTTTTATGCTCACCAGTTCTGGTGTGCAATTCCCTGGCAGTGTGTCCTATATAAACCTTAGCGCAATCGTTGCAGTTAATTTTGTACACACAGTCCCTAGTCCTTTCAGCCGGCAGGGGATCTTTCAATTGCACCAAAACTGAGCGTAGCGTTTTCCCCTTCTGAAAAGCTACTCCAATGTTGGCTAAGTTCAACAATCTTCGAATAACCTCCGATGTTCCTGCTTTATTTGGAATGACTGCTGTGCCAATCCGTTCCTCACTGGGTCTAGATCTTCTGTGCAAGCGCTCTAAATCGACGAAACATCGATGAGATGACGCCGGCATAGACGGACTTTGGGTGTGCTGATGAATAGCTTAAGACGTTTCCTGTGTCTGTTGGTTTCTGGTAGATAGTCGTTTTCAATTTCCCGCCACCCTTATGTGTTATACAGTCCAGAAAGGGTAATGTGCCCGAGGTGGACTCTATTTCCATACTAAACTTAATGTGTGGGTTTAAACTATTGAGATAGTCGTGGAAGCTGTTCTTTTGATTACAACGGACGTGTCGTCAACATAACGCAAAAAACTTTGGGTGGACAACGATATCCGGCCAAGGCTATTTGTTCGAAGTCCTCCATGTAAATATTGGCTAAAACTGGGGATATTGGAGATCCCGTTGCAAGGCCTTGTTCAAACACACTCTGATGCTCTCAACTATTTCATCCACCGAGAGCTGTGTCCGTTCCCGAATGTCGTGTCTGCCAGTAACAACCTCTTAGTTACCTCCAGAGTATCTGCCCTAGGGATGTTTGTGTACATTGAGATTACGTCAAAACTCACGAGGACTTCGTCCATCTCCAAAAAACCGAGGGGTGGGGGTGGAAACCCCAACCAACCAAAGGTCACTAGTCACCAAACTTTTTCGAAAAAGGTTTCAGCCTAATTGAGTCTTTTCCGGTGTATAACACAGGATCAGTCGCTTGAAGCTCTGAGGAAGTGTTTTCATTGTTTGCCACGAGGCCACAAGCTTACTGTATTGAATATCATGCTCATTGTGTGTGGTTTAACTTCACTGGAAAAGTTGGCTGACTATCTAAAAAGTTTCAGGAGTGCCCTTTAATATCTAGGGGGACGGGCTTGGAAAACGTCATCAGAAAGCTCTCTCGGATAGGACATTTATACAAATATTAGATGCATTATATATACGCCCTAGATCTGATCAGTATGTTGTCCTGTCTATCGTAGAACTCACGGCAGACTTTCAATCAGATAATTGGGTATTCTCCGCTTTGGCTGAACTAAGTAATCTAATGAAGTATAGCACTATATCGGTGGGCATTCAGTACCCGAAAATTTTATATTTCCAGGACCGATGCATTTTAATGTAATGTTGAGAACCTGTAAACTGGTCCTCAGTTTCTATCCATCAGGAGGAATTACTTGAGCCACCCATGAGGACTCAAATGAAAGTCATAAGACTGAAGCATTCGTCGCAAAGGTGTATTCGTCTGTAACAAAGAAAAAATAGTGATCAGTATGAGTTCGATGAACCTCAAATAGTCTTGTGTTGCATAATAGCATGTTGCACTTACAATTCTGTAGTGAAGTTAGAGATGCTAAAACGTATGGTGGTAGGTGTGCATTCAGTTTCAATTATGAACCAATTTTTGTTTGAAGAAACCTTCTAATATAGCCTAGGCTTTCGAAAACAGAAGAACTGTAGGTCTGGATCATAAACCGTGTGGTGTGTGGGAATTCCATTTGAAGGGTTAATCGGCAAACGAGAAATGTATCTTCATCGGGTCTGTTGAACGTTCATGTCGGAAAGTTTCCTTGCTCAGAAGGAAGGTTACTGAACATTATGGAGATGAGGAAAGTTTGCTGTATGCGCTCAGCTGAAACGGAATACTATTGGGCTCCAACCATTATTCATTCGTGAAGAAGTACCAGGCAAGTGAAACGTTTACTTCTGTGGCCAGACGTAGTAACTTTTCGCGGTGGAAGAGTTGTATCAAATATCGTGTCTATAACTTCTTCAATACATCCTTTCTATCTCTCATGCCAAAGATAACAATACTACAGTGAACATTTATTTTTGTCTGCATTTCATTTCTAGGTTCCAACCAGAATGATGGTTTCGGTGAGACAAGAACTATAACTATTGCGCGAAATTTTTTGTTACATGAGAAAAACTAACGCCAACTATGTTTGTGTACGCGGCAAGCAAAAATCACGGCTAATTCCCGGTGTTAGGTTAACAAGTAAATGCACTTCGGTGAATCATTTTGTCAATTCACTTGCACCCATATTGACTGACCCCACCACAGACTGCTTGCCGAATTCCCATCTTTTAACCTGTCTAAATGTTCCAACCAACGGCTGCTTTCGCATAAATTTGTGGTCCTGGCACACTAGGCTACTGATGTTTTGTAACACACGACTATGACTGATTTGTAATCGTTGCAACCGGGACGACCCCGCCAAGTGTGACAACGATAAGACAAAGACTTCCACCCCGCAATAGGGTTGGCCTGTGGCGGAGTAAGGGGCGGTGACAAAATAAGGCGTAAAGATTTGTGTCATCACTTGATAGTCAAAATATCCTCAGATTACTTTTGTCGGTGTATGCCATATTTGTGTGGCAACTTGCGTAGTACTAGGGCGCCTAAGCACGGAGTCGAGATATGGTCCAAAACCAAAATTCCTGGAACCACTTCCTGACCACAAGACATCTGCGGTCGACGTAGACTAAATCAGGCGGATTAATTTTCGGGTAAAATCTAAAGTCAATTTGTTTCATCAGTCTAGGTGATCGGGAGCTCGTTTGACTGGATTCTGTCTGCACAAAAACCCAGTAGAGAAGATTGTGTGAGTACTACATCTTTATAGTAGCCCACTGGGTCACCTAGATACATGAGCTACAACAATGAGGCGGGTCCCGATTCCCGGATTAGAGGCGTCACACGACAGACTCTCTCCGGTGACACATCAATTCCCTATCAAGTTCGGATAGAGTGTTTCTCTCATGCATAGTCCCCATTAGAATTGGAGGAAGCACATCTTGTATGCCAACGTGCTACCCGTGCCTAGACTAGACCAACGAAGCCTTAGACCTTTTGGTCAGGAGCTCACGCTTCAGGCCAAGAGTTACTTTGGATTCTCCCTATCAGGCCAATTGGCGACGACAAAATCTGACATATGCTTTATCCCCCTAAACTTTGTTACTCCAGTCAAACTTAACCTCGATGTCTTTAAAATTTACTCAAATTTCTAGCATCAAAACTTTCTTGAGGCTAAAACGTCGACATAACTAACTTCTAGAACAAGATCAGAAGACATGCAATATCCACAGTCATGTCAGATAAGCGTCAAAAAAGCTCAGTTATAAATACTGAGGCAGATGAGACCATAATACACACAGTAACTGAAGTCAATTTTAGTTAAGCTCACGGAAAGTTTACACCAGATCATCATTCAGTGAGATAACTAAAAGTTGCAGATTTGAGGTTGATGACTCATCTTGACGTGGTTGCTGAGACAAAAAAGCGATTGTCTATAGCGCTACGGCATATCGGTGTTCATGTGTTCACTCCAACTAATATAACTACGGAAATTGTGACAAGTCGGGTGTCCGTGGTTAATCAAATTTTTCGCTGCCTCAAATCCCACATGACGTTCATGCCGAATTTTTATACGGTTCAGCTATCTGTCAAGTCAGGCTGAATGAACTTTGTCGGAAAAGTACACTGTTTCGTTCATTGAAGGACCGTGGGGGGAAAAGTGCATTCAGCACGTGCACAACCAAAGACGCTTAGACGCTGTCTATACAAACTTTAACAGGCTGACGCCAGCGCTGGCTAGTGGGATGTAGATGATAGCAGAAATTTATTGCGATTCGCCATTCACAGCAGAGAAATCGTCATTCTTTACAGGGAAAAGTATCAAGGTTGGCAACAGTTCATCGGCTATATAAATTCATAAGGGTGAGTGATCATTAAAAAAACCAACCGGGAGTTGATGACTGAGGAAGCCAACTCGAGACCAGTTGGCTTGCTGCAATGGCTGAGATGGTAGTGCTCTTTGGATCGGTGGAAATGGGTTTTACGGTCAACATTTCTGTATCTAACTTGTACCTTGCTACCCCCTTCCTTGAAACGGAAGAATGTAGTTGGGTGGCATGATGAATAAACTTACAGATCAAATCAATAAAAAATCCAGGAAGGTCATTGGCAAGAAACAAGAGGGAAATAATAAAAAATCAACGCAAAAACTGACTTCTTGACAGAAAGAAATCTCCAGTAAACATTTAGTAATCTGTATATCTTGTGACACTATATATTATAGAGTACATACGCACAACATCATCGGACCTACATCGAACGCCGTCATAGTCCCGTTCAATGAGTGATTGGTCAAACTAGGATTAAAAAAGCTTCATCAAGCATTTCTTATTTATAGACAGTCATCAAAGACCTTAAAAGTTAGAATATTTTTTTAACCATCACTCTTGAGATTCATCTTTCTCTGTGTCTCTCACTCCTGCTAACCTCACAATCTTAGCTTGTAACTGAGGTGGAATTTTTCAGGGATGTTCATGGGACACTAGTTTAGACGAAATCGCGTCACCGCACGACACTGCTTAATTTTATCTGAGGCTTTCGTGTTCCACAGAGGAAATAGGAATTATATGACTGAGGTAAAAAAAACTGCTGGATGTGCAAATTCAGGATTGACGGATTTTTTTGTTGTGTCAGTCAACTGTGAAAACGTGCTTGGTAATCAGACGTTAAATAACTGCTTTCTCTTTTGTTCCTCGTTTTCTCATGATGAAGTTGGATATTATAGCCGGATTCAGCTCCCCCTAAAAGATACGGTTCTCAACTGAAGAACTCAGTGAAACATATGGCGGGTACCTATTAATATTCCGCTTTTGTTCACCCACATAAGTGACATTTGCGTAAGCATCTACCGCAAAATAACAGCAGTTATTACCGTTGAAATGAAACGGTAGAAGGAAAATCTCAGTAGATAATGAAGCATGTTTACATACGGCTTTATTTTCAGTTCTCCAAGTAGAATGATTTCACCCAAAAGTGCGGAAACCTTAAGGATTACTGAGCTTGGGGTCTCCGCTGAGTCTTAATAGTGTAACAAGAGCGCAATGAATTAGACGACGAGATTGTTTGAACTCCTGGAAATTGTAATAGGCCTTATTGCAGCATATTTTTTTTGGTTTATCCAAGTGATTGGGTTTTCAGATATTTACTATTATTTTAAACAGTTTGTTTGGTCCTATTAACACAAAAAAAATTACCTAACTGACCCGATAAATCTGCAAATACCAAACGATGAGGCTGTTGTTAATTGTTAATTTGTATGCGAATACAAGGAGTTTCTATCCAGGTAAATTAAATTTTTGAATTCTTTGGGCGTAAACCCATCCCCCTAATATTCTGTGATTTCAAAATATACTGACTTTGATCATTGGTGTGTGTGCGTGAACTGGTTGCACTCTACACGTTTTAAGTTTCAACCACGTGAAAAAGCCATCAGCTTTTCTGTCTGATACACCTGCATGGGAGCTGATCAACGCTGAACTCTATGTTCCTGTGCTATCGTGCCTCATTTTCAAATTTAAACGTGATGGGTTTTCTGTGACTGCAAAGTAAGCGGTGATATAACCTGTCTAAGTACGAGCTAACCACAATGCTGCCGCTCGTGTCCGAACGGTTCAGTGTTTCACCGCCAGACCATGGGTTCGGAACTGCCTGCAGTTTCGTGAGATGTCCATCACTGACTTTTCACAATAAGGATAAAACCGCTAAATAATGCTTCTCGGCTTTTCAGCATAGACTCCTTCACTTACAAGATGAAATCTTTACTGAAAATTCTAAAAACTCTTGACACTACCATTAACCTGATTTTCGTTTTGAGTTTGAGTTTCGGGAATCTGGACCTTCCGGCGTGCCGTTAAAAGCCTCTTGACGAACGCCTTTCAGAGTTGTCACCCAATATTTACAATGTTTGGTTTTCCTGTATTCTCTATCAACTACGATGGCCGTGGCCGCTCTTCGCAATAAAATTATTCCTCAAGGAACGGATGTCGTTAATCACAGGCTACGTGAATTTCTTGCCGACTTTAGCTACTTAATTGACCCTATGAGTAGCATGACGAAAAGACGTGCTCAAACAGGCAACTGTTGCGATCGTTCCCCCATAAAGAGGCGATTTCTATGCAACCGAATGAAAGTACATAGCATGTATTCTTGAAGAAACACTCAATTGTGTCCACATTAAATACGCTGCGAAGGTGTATCTGCAATAAGCTTGTGGTGGTTTGCAACCGGTAGCTTTCCTATCAGCCCGACTGACTTGCCTAAAACTGCCAAACCTACAAAGGGAGGGGGACGTGAGCGAGTGGATAACGATGAAGAGAGATGAGGGCATCAATATTTACATACTTTTACCATAGGCCTTGCTTCATGCTGTGGTAGGGTGACGTCTTAGATGGCATGCCCTGAGGTTAGAACCAACCGCTATTCACTAAGGACTGTACTCCTGCAGAAATATAATTTCTGGTAGTCATGTTTATAAGAGAAATAAAACGGAGACCGTCCTGGTTACAACAATAAATTGATGAACATGTCGTTTACAACACATGGGGCGGGCCATTACTCGTGATAGAGAGTGTATGCCCGCTTTGGAGATAAATATTTCTGAACGAGAAAATGGCTGCATCAAGATAACCCTGGTGAGTGGTGTTATCTACATGTTATGCCGTTGGAAAATAATATGGAGTTAAAATCACACATCCTGATGAGGACCTCCACGCAGACCTGTATTTGCCTGTGATCCATTACTCAGTGCACATGAGCTGTGCGGCCTCGAATTGAAATAAAGCAGTAGGTGATATTTTATACAACCAAACTATTTTGCATGTGTAGTATCACCGAGCCTGGTAGCTCCAAGAACATCAACCCTCAAGTACTCTATACCGAAGCCTTTCGATTTCTGGAAACTTCTCCTTTAAGATTTGGTCCAGTACTGGTCGTCGGACTGGGCTACTTTTCCAAAGCCTCTAGAACACTCTTCTGTGTCCGCAGTGATCTTTGTAACAGGTTCTCGTTGATTAGGGAACCCTCTTACCAACCTCGCTGCTTTTCTTCGGTTTAACGCTATGCAAACTGAATATACCTTATTACACGGCTCTTCACCTAGTAAGGCACAAAAGCCAAAGACAGGTGCAGCGGAATGTGGGGACGAAATTTACCGCCATCTATGGGAATTGCTTAATTGAATCAGCAAGTAGAATATCCATCAAAGTGTTGTTTCTGGCATCTCAGCCAGCTCCTTTTCGCTGGATATGATCTTGTGGTTTATTTTGGCCCAGTATAGATTCAAGACAGCGCACATCGAAATGTGATACAGCTTCGAGGGGACCTAAATTCAATGCACCAATTCTGAGTAATGATCTCAACAAAACACAAATATATTCAAAAATGAGGACAAACTCAAAAGACTCACAGTCTGATAATCAAAATGATCGAACCTACTAATATAATCCATGTATCTAGATTCTCCAACCTGATCCCCACCGTTTGTCGCGCAGTTGACAGTCAGTCGTACAACAGGCGGCAATTTGTCAAGCAAAACCAGACCAGGATCGATTATCAGTGGAGTTCACAAGTGACCGACAATCAAACTGAGCAAACTAGCTCATACATATATGTGTGTGTCAGAGTGGACGGGAATGGGTACATAAAGATCCACAAGGCACATTGTAAACTATAATAGATAAGGTAACAATATGAAAACGAATGGGAGCGCTACAAGTTTCAGCACGGATGAAAGAGGAGTGAGTTTGGGCGCAGATTGAAATAATACAAGATAACTCGGTACGATATCAGTGCTTATCACTGGTGTTTACCGCAATCTGTGTTCGTATTAAACTGCCGTTTTACGAGCCTCATTCAATTTAAGCCGTATATTGTAAAAATCACGCGTTCGTAATGACGTCGACAGATGATACTTATGCGTGTTTATATTGTAGAAATACTGCATTCTCGGGAAGGCAACCAAGATATCCATTCCATATAAAGCGGGGAGTTTCGCCGTACATTCAAATTTTGCCCAGACCACCAACTTAAAACTGAAATGCAGTGGCCACGTCGCTGCAGACGCTTATTATTATTCTCCTCTAGAAAGCCTGAGTTTCTCGAATGTTAGTTCCGTTGGAGGACCTTATCTCTTAGCCTTAATTGCGTCTAAATGGCCCTATATTTGAGATCATCCAAATCCTTGTACCTCCCGCTACATGCACATGTCTCGTTGATTTCGTCAAAGATTCAGAGTGCAATCCACTGGTACCTTAAAACATTTCTGACTGAGGCCACCCCTTGAGTTATCAGTTCAGAGTTAAGGTCAGTAACCACCCTATGCTCAGTGGAAGATTCAGGGAGAGGTTCAGTCAAAATAATGTTCAGTTTATATAGATGTTAATCACTTACTCCATGGATGAATGAACAGAACCGAATAAACCGCAACAAATGTTTTGATGATATTGATGGTAGTGGTGCCTGGTTGTAAAATAATCCCACGTACTACCTACGAAAGAACAAAATTAGTGGACACCCTCACTCAATTGCCCAAATATTGAAGCAACAAACGTGCAACGAATCATCATTAGTTTCTTTGTTCTGAACAAATGCCGCTCACGTGCATGAAAATAAGACTGCTTTTCATAAAGGAAACTACTTACAAGGTTGCTGAAATTCTTTGACAGCCCACGACCAGTTTCGCCCTCCTTGGGACTCATCAGGTAGGCCCAGTCCCCGAGTTTCCGTCAATCTTATGTTCTACTTGAATCCAAATTGAACCGATTTCGGTGAATGCATAAAACTGACGGAAACTTGGGGACTGCGTCTACCTGATGAACTCCAACAATGGCGAAACCGGTCGTGGGTTGTCGAAGAGCCCCGAGTTTCGTCAATCTTATGTTCTACTTGAATCCAAATTGAACCGATTTCGGTGAATGCATAAAACTGACGGAAACTTGGGGACTGCGTCTACCTGATGAACTCCAACAATGGCGAAACCGGTCGTGGGTTGTCGAAGAGTTTTCAGCAACCTTGTGAGTAATTTCCTTTATGAAAATATACTGCGATATCCCGAATATCGTACCAACTGAAACATGAGGCGGACTGTATGTAGCATATTCAGTAGAACATCATAAGTGAGAGATTTGCTTGAGTCTACCGTGAGAACCAAATTGATTTGAAAATGAGTGTATTCACCGAAACACTTCTCCCCCCCCCCCCCAAACCAGATGCTAGACACCTAAGCTGGATTACAGAAGTAGATCATTCAGAATTCCCATGGATGATTAAGCTGTTACAAATGCGATCCTAAAATTGAAAGCCTACCCAATCCCCTTTTATTTCAGTATGTTTTATTTCTCGATTGAATGGCTGGTTGGATGGAGAATCCTGATTGATGATCACGAATATGTCCGTCTGTGTATTACGGTACTGGAAAATCAAAAGGTGCCCTCTAGTATCCTTATTCGTAAGATCCCCACGGCATGATTGCGTTAGTGATGTTTTTGTAGATCTGTTCCTCAGACTCACACACACTTTGGGCGTGATTTTTTGAGCGCAGTTTGCGGTTAGTCACCAGAATCAGAATATCTGTGCCTCTTTCTCAGCCTCAGAGCTGCCGTCTGTCAAACCGTATGCTGACAAAACAAGCAAACATCGTTAACCGCGTCGAGGTGAATTGATCTTGTTTGAACCAGTCAACCTAACTGCACAAGGATGATGACCTACTGGAATCCAGTGCAGGAGGCAAATTCAGTCCTGGAACTTAGCATAACTCCCTCGCTATAGATACCACGAACCACTGCATCAGCACCATCAGAGGCAAGAGTAAAGTATGAAAACTCTAGGTTCGAGTGGTTTGGGACGCCTGATCGAACTGGAGTCTTGTGATTCGGAGAAACCTGTACCGACCGAAAGAGAGGATAAGGTTTGAGCAATAGCTAACTGCTGTCTAATTTGAAAAGGATTGCAGACTTTGAAAGAGCCATGTGGAACCGGTCCAGTGAATTTGATAAGGGTTCATTTTTGTTGATTTTGTTGGACGAAAGCTAAGATGCGGAGCAACGTGAGGTGATTGACTGCTAAATAAGTCAACAGGTGGGTGAAAGACGGACGGTGTGTAATGTCAGATTGTAGTTCCCGTATGCCCACACCGAAGACGGGGGTTGGTTGAGATACCCCACATCGAGTCAGATTCCAATGTCTAGCCCCAGTAAAGTGGGAACATGCAGGGTTTTTGTTCAGTGCCCCCTAGCCTGAAACAGTGTCTGAACCACGAGGCAGCGATGTTTAGGGCTTTCTTGAAGGACCCAACCTGAAACCAGTGGATGAATAGTCTGACTCACGTGACCGCCAAGGACCGACATGGCCCGATGACCCATGAAGTGAGGCATTACTGCCTCACTCGTAATGTGGCAGCTTATAACAGGTGTCTTTTGAACAGCACCAAACTTTGGTTTTGAAAGCAGTTCGAGCGAATCGAGTATTGCGCCAGCAGTAACCGTCAACCGTTGGACCGACGATTTGTAACTCATCCTTCCTCGGAAGAGGGCAGAGTCGCTGATTCCACAGACACGTAAATGCTGCACGCCTGAAGCGCCTTACTGCCTTTACACTCCCATCGCAGACAACAGAATAGATTTACCTTCAGACCACCTCGTAATAGAATTTCTCGTAGTATGTGGACTCGGTGTTTTTCGCTGGGTTGCCATCCATTGACCTTGCCCGCGTGGTTGAACCTCCAGAAACTTAGTTCCAGCCAATATAACCCGCAGGACGGACTATTGCAGCACTGAGGCCCAACCACCACAAGATGACAGTCTTGAGTAGGGACTAGGTTTTACAGCCAAAATTATAACAGTTTTGATTATTTCCGATGGTGTTTCTTATAGGAAAGAGTACTGATTATCAACCTTTTCGCTAAGATTCCAGACAGAACCTTGATATTCTTGCCCAAAGATACACCGACTTACTGCCTGTTACTACAGAATCAATAAACGTCTTGTCCTTAGCACCACGGAGAGCCTGCATCAAATCCTCAAAAGATAATTTTACTACGGATTTCACTGGCTAGAGCAATAGCACATTCAGTAACCAGTGAACTGCGACGCTAAATTCTTGTAGAGAAACTGCACACAAATATGAGCAACCGGTGGGAATATGGTTGCCACATTGGTTGTGGTTCTTTGGGCAATCTGGTTTCACTCCATTGCTGTTCTAGGACATGTTCCTGCTAACATGTATAGAATTAGAGTAATAAATGATTTGCGTTTCCAGATGGGGATTTGTGATGACAGTTCAATGTGGACTCGCAGTATACTAAATCCAATAGCGAAAAAAGCAAACATCGTCCAAACGGGGGCTCCGGGGATCGTATAAATGTTGAAACATCCAAGCACTTTTAAAAGATGTATCTACGGAATTTTCGAAATGAGTCGACAGAAATCCAGACACGGCTGGATTTGAAGTTAAGATATCCGGAAGACTAGCAATCATATTGTAATTCGGGCATCCCACAAACTCAGATGAGCGACTGGGCAACACCACGGAATTCCATTCCGACAAATCGGGTTTGAATCTTTGCATGGATAATTCCAAATGGGAAGCCAGTCCAGCAGTTTATTCCACTCATGAAGTCAGCCCAAAATACCTTAAGGTCAACCGGTAGTTAAAGCCAATCTAAGTTACTTTTGACCGTATTGTGGAGTAAATAGTGCAGCACAACCACGTGGTTGCCTGAAAGAAATTCATTGTACAAATGGTTGTCAGGGGGAAGGATTGCTGCGCTTAATGTAATCGGAACGTCCAGAAAGGGCTTACGGGGACTACCAGTCTAGCTCTAACCGATCAAAATAACAGCCGCATTCTGGTAAACCACTCCGAATATTCCAGCTTTTCTAAAGAGCACAGCATGTGTAGGAGTGCAATACCGCTGTGTATATGACCCAAATGAAATTAAAAGGATCCGTGGAAAATAAGGGCTCTCAATACAGGATTGCGGTATATGAATAGGAAAAGCAAGTTCTCCTTTGACCCGGTGCAGCTACTTCCAAACCCGAAACTCATCAATAGATGTATCTAGATGCAGAGGATTCGCCTCGTAATCGCTCGTCAACCGTTAGACTCGAAGCCCCACTTAATGGCGCTTGAAAGGCTTAGAAATACACTGGAGTGTCAAGAGAAAGTCTTTAAGTAGTTACCCAAAAATGAACCCAACTCCTCAGTTAACTCATTCTCACATGAATTCGAAAGCGATTACTCAGAAATAAAATAGCTTTGCAGCATACAACCTAACTCAAACTGTTTCATACAAATCGGTACCAAGAACGGGTAGCGCGCACGTAATACACTAGTCGTAAGGTTGCTGAGTAGTGCACTACGTCTATACATGTACCGCGATATCTCGAAGATCGTAGCAACTGAAACATGAGGCGGCCTGGCGCAGCACATCCAGTTGCTTCAGAACGTCATTAATCGAGATTTAGCTGGGTTCCAGGTGAAACAATTAAACCTCCAAATCAGCCTTGGTATGAAATTGACCAGTTCCAGCTTAGGAGAAAGGACGAACCCCCATGATCGAAGAGAAGTCCGCTCGTCAGAAGAAATTCAGCGATTTCTCCATAAAAACTATAGACAGACTTCCGAAACTGTGATTCCCTGAATTGTAAGTAGTGTGATCCCTATCCCATAGTCGTGCTAACCATATAAACAGTACGCCTACTTACACCTGCACATCAAGAATGTTAGTCAACGTTCCAAATGAAAGTACAGTTTGAAATCAGGAGCTGAATTTCGTTGTACATCTTCAAGGTAACTCTACACGCGGCAAAGAGATGGTAAACAAAAAAGAAGCACAAATTCCCATTATTGGTCATGTAGCTTGAACTCTACGTCCTAATGATAATCGACTCGGATACTTCATCAGTTTTCGAGAGCGACTGGAGGAAGAATTTGATCAAAAGTCTAGCACCGCCGTCTCACATTGTATTGTTCACGAACGCAAAACATTTGAAGTGTTCTTTCGTCACAATCTGGCGCTAGATTGTTCGCTGTCTGTTCGGTTTACTTCTGTGAACTTACTGGCAGCTGAGATTTGTCCGCTCAGGTGGCGGTTGCCTTTATGATAGTTAGAGACCTCTGCAACTGTAAGTGACATCATGTTTCCAACAGAAACGGTGGCCCCTGAGTAAGTTCAACGTCCTGTCTGTAACTTGCCGAACTGAATTCCTTGAGGCAGTATCCCCCGCCATAGAGAAAACTCGGTTACAAGATGGATTTCTGCAGTCCTACGCCTGAACGGAGGTATTCTGAGGTCGATGGCCATACCGTTTGGGGCTCGAGGCAACTGCATTGGGTTGTTCACGATGTTCATGAGCGAAGAGTTGCCCATGACCAACCAACACGTCAAGCCTACGCAGTCCCGTGCGGTGTGCAAGCATCCGTGAAATGTTCTCACAAGGGATACGTTGTTCCCCAACAGACGAGCGCACCTCAATCCACGGACAAAGCAGTCACAGATAGCACAATCGTGCTGCGCGTAAATCACGGAAGAAATCTTTCGTAAATGAATCTGCCTTATGAGGCGTTTGAGCTGTAGTTCCATTCAAGCCGACTGAAAACTGCAGTTGTTAGCTTCATCTTACGTTGAAACGTTACGAATACGACCCGGATACTGAGGTTACATGGACCGTTCAAATGCATTTCGCGACACCACCTGAGGCACCTGGAGGTCAAGTTACGAAAAGCACTTAATTTTTCCGAGCCTAGATCGGCAGAAATCCTTTTGGAAAACGACAAGAAATTGGTAATTGAAACGACACGGTGTGAATTATACCCGCAGTCCTGATCATATCGCACAATTGCGGTACAAATGGCTTGTCTTCAGACTTGCCTCAATCCGATCCTACTTACAGGATTCACTGACACCTCGACAACCTTTTGAATATCAGGTGACCGGAGTCATAAAATCTTCATTGCTCTTACTTCGTACTTATACAAAAAATGCGGATATATAGAGTCGAAGCCTCATTTAGAAACCAAGTGTTAGCGCTAGACTCAAATGAACCTGTCGCTATTAAGGTCCTGCAACCGAATGCGATAAACAAACATCGTCTAACGGCTCAATCGATCAGTTTTCGTCACAATTTTCATTGGCGGATTCAATGTTGTGCTTGAACGACTATTAAAACTTATGTAACGAATACCATTGCAATATGGAACTTGTTCCCCAATAGCTGAAGGCACTGTTGTCATTTTCACCTGGCATGCTAACCGGGCCTGATGGCAAATTCGTCACGCGAAAGCGCGAACTGGAGACAGTTTGTGTGCAGACCACTCTAGTTTAACCCACTGCATCAATTTTCCAGTCGGATATATCTGCTAGGATGCAACGAACGGGCCCTGCAACATGACCACCAATTTCGGTCAATCTACCAGTCCACCCGCCACAATACCACGTTGAAACCGTAACGATGCGGAATTAGATCAAAATGTAGTCTAGGCTGGAAACACACCCAGCACACCAATTATCCAGGAATAAAAATCCCCACCCGGGACTCGTGGGATGTCCCGTTGTCAGGAAGTCAGATGTACTGGACCCTATCTCAGAAGTCGCTCGATCTGCGTACGCACGAACCACATAGACAGTACAACAATAAAGGTGACTGTGGGTTAGGAGAGTGACAAACCACATCCGCAACGCCTCCTCAGCAATTGCAAGTCACCGAATTGCTACCTAGTGCTGTTCACTCGTTCTCCAACCAGTGACCAACTGCTGTATGACTACGGAACACCAACACCGCCAGTCTGCTAACACCTGTAGCGTTACGATTACAGTCTAATGCTCCCTGGCCCACTTAAGACGATTCTCCTTGTTTTTATGAAACTCCCTGGTCGTTTGCGAATTTGTATGCTCTCCGCAGGTCGCTAAGCGCGGCTCTCCTGGCGTTGGACCCTGAAACCATAGTTAGGGAGAAAATTGCCCTCAGTCCACTAACTCTAGTTGGACTGTTTTCAAAGCAACACAGAATCAAAACTGTCCCGACATGTGCAGTGAAACCTGTCACTAAAAGTCGCCCTCAAGTAGGGATACAATTGATACAATCGGGGAGACTGTTGGACATTAGGTACAGCTCCATGGGGCTAAAAGCTTACTATCATAGGAACGGTTTCTTTAACGAGTACGTGGTACCCCACAACATTCGTCGTGAAACCGCATTTGGAATAAGTCGAACAACTAACGCACTTGAGCGATGCCGTATCATAACGAATTGACGAGAAAAATGTAGACGAACCACGTATCAAATTAGTCCGGCACCTTTGACTGTTTCAGATGGGAAGATGAACCAGAACCTGTATTTGACCGCGGGTTGAACCTTAAAGCGAAACCCTAATTCACGTGCTAAGAAACTAGGACATACCACGCCTTGATCAGTGTGAGACCAACCTATGGTCATCCCTTCTGAATTATTATCCGGAAAACGACGCAATCGATGGACAACCATACCATGGATAAGGACCGTGTTAACCAGTCTCCCATCGGGTGATCCGTACGGAGGGGGAAATCTCAAAACTAAGAAACACACCGCTGTAATTCAAATTGAATCAATAAGGCCTAACTGAATCTCCTGTCTTTGATATTATCCAACTGTGCTACAAAAACCCCGATTGGAATGTCGGAGGTTTCCTTGAGAAAGCGCTAATTATGATGTGAACGAAAACCGCTCCACAGATCACAGCCAGTTTCATCCTTCTTGGGACTCACCGGGTGGACCTAGCTCGCGAGTTTTCACTTACCTTATTGCCTACGTCAACACTAACTCGTGCGTAAAAAACACCCAACTGCGAACTGCATTGGTTTTGACAGACACCCAAGTGAACCTATTACGTTCTACTTGAACGACTTAGATACTACGTTTACCCCATAAGCAGAAGGGCGAAACCGGAGACGAGGTGCTGAACTTTCCAGTGACTTTGTGAGTAGGCCCTTCAAGGTAAACGAGTAACCATCAGCAAACATGAGTGGATGCACCCAGATTATGGATGGTATACACTACAAAGCGGCCGCGATTCATCGGATCTCATATACACAGACGCACCCGAGGGATACAAAGAGTTCGCAACGCGTGACCTGGAGGGAATCTGCCCATGCCAGAAAGGGATGGGCTAGGCGAAACCTATGGATTCGAAAACAGATACTTGTGTATGGAATGGCCCGTGGGAGTGCTCCTGTTGCTGCTCATCTACCCGGACTATTGACTTTGTGGATAGCACAGTTCAGGTTTTCCCCTGGTCTAATCGGTATTCACGACCGCATCATGAAAACACATGGCAGTTGACGTGATTCCGCTACAAGTGACAAGCGACGGCATCAGCAACGAAAGCTGCTTAGGGCCTCCACCGATCCAGCTCGTTTGCCTAGGGTTGGTTATCGGATCCGGATAACAGGAAGCTTAATCAGCCACGTCTAATTGTTTCTTTGCTGTGAACTTAGTGGTATTGTGGAGAAACTAACTGAAATGCTGACAGTTGTATTTATTGTTCACAACTTAATACAAACCTGGGGGTAATGGTAAACCTCCCCTGGAGTTAAGGATTTAGGGACAAGTGCAATGCGACGAATAACGCCACTTATCACGACAGTAAAAGTGTGGTAGCGGAGATAATGCCTGAGCTTCAGCTCCCAATCAACATAATCAACTGCACACACACACACGGGTGAAAACGAACCGGCGTAAGATTGTGACACGAACCAATCCAGTAAACATCGAGACCGTCCGGTGACAGATTATAGTGGCGGATGGTACTGACAGGATTTGCACCCATCACTAAAGTCAAAGTGTATACATCACACCAAATAAGTATGCAGAGTGATTTGGCCAGAAAAACACCAAGCCACAGAGGTTCACTGTAGTGTCGCGCAGCACCTCGTCAACAGGTTGGGACGCATTAGGAAATACTTGCTCCTCTAGGCATATGGCTACGCCCGCTGCACAGTACGATACAGTTAGGGTTCCCAAATAGCCTATCCGATATTGATGGAAGATGGTCCCCAAGCCCGTGAGCAGAGAAAAGCGTCTAAGGGAAACTGCAACAATGTGTTGGTTAGTGGTAAACGTCGTTGGCAGTGATGTCATGCTATCGATGATGATGAAACGTTGTTGGCAAGTAAGGCACGGATCTGCCAAACAGATTAATTTAAAAGTGAACTAACAACCATAGAAAGACACTTGAACGTGCAGCAATCGGCAGTGATGGCTATCGATGATGATGAAACGTTGTTGGCAAGTAAGGCACGGATCTGCCAAACAGATTAATTTAAAAGTGAACTAACAACCATAGAAAGACACTTGAACGTGCAGCAATCCGTGGGTCGCAACAGCTATGTGATTTTTATGCCAACCATTACGACTACCTGTGCAACACCACAGGATCTTGAGGGTTCCATCAATATTGGTTGTTTCTAGTTCCAAGTGAAATGCCTAAGATAAGCTAGGAGACAGTCCACCTGAAATCGCACCGATAACCGGTAATGATCAGCAAACACCACCAGCTGCCTGGCCGTATATATTGACTACGGAGACTATTTTCTCTGCGCAACCTGGAGGGTGGACAGCGTGTGACTTAACAGAAGGGTGTAGGATTACAAAGAGTTCAGGCGTTGCTGATTCCATGGTGGAATCGCCATGGCCTCCCCATCACGCTTGGTTGGAGACACTGTAAGAAACGGCAGCTAAAAGATGTCACTGGCGTTTGTGTTGTTTCTTTCCGGATTGTCTTAGCCACCCACAAAAGTTAGTGATAAGTCAGCGCCAGGTCCCTCCCTAGTTCACTCTTTCTCCTTTTCGCTTTGGGGCTTTGAATATACTCAGATAAACTGGTCGTACGGTGTGTTAATGCTGATTTTGCTGACAATGATGATAACGATTATCATTGAGACAAACGTGTACATGCTTGTCATGCAGTGTGGTTGATTTACTCGAGTCTTTTCGAAGTCCTCAACAATTCTCGGGAATGATTTGGCTTCGGTAAGCACAAGTGACGAATAAGGATCTTCGCGACCAAAGAAGCTGGGGCCAGATGGACGGGGATAGGGTTGATGAGTGAGGACCCGAAATGAACGTAGAAAATTGCAAAAACCGACAGCGTTCAGTGGTTCTGTCAATAGAATGGACTGACAGATGCACAAATCACTCAGAAACAGAGATACTACTTGCAAAACCTAGACGTCCCTTGTAAGCGAAAGAACCCTGGGTTAAAATATATGTACAGTTTATTCTAGAAAAATCGGATGAAAGATAAACACCTCAATAATCTTCCGCCCCTTCAGGAGGACGTCGAGCGGCACTGAAGGGCGACGGGTTGCGTTTGACGGACTTAGAAGGATAGTCGTGGCGGTGTCGATCACTTGGGCGACGTGAACGAGATCGTGACCGATCATGCCGACGGCGGTCGTCTCTGTGGTCATACCTCGAAGAATGACGGCCTTCATCGCGATGGCCGTGACTGCGCCGGTGTCCGTGGGAACTAGACCGGGGACTGGAAATGAACGTTACCAATAATAACTAGTGTGCCGCGACTAATCGCCTGCCACGATAAAAACAACCAAGTAGGGCAAGTTTCAATTCGTAATATGAAATCGCCGTGTTTACGTTATTTAGGATAGGCGGGAAAAATAATGTACCTTCTGGTATTGGGTCCCTCCGTAATAGACGAAGAATCCAATTTACCTAATAAGCGAAATTAAAACTGTGATGAGTACCTGTTATAGACGAATAAGAATCCCACTGATTCAACGCAAAGCTTCAGCGCGACAACCTCAGCTACCTTAAGAGAATAATCCCGCACCGCCTACCTGCGGTCGTCACTAAAACGACGTTCACGGTGTCTTGGAGAACGGTCTTCGAGTGTTCTACCTTCGCGCTTGAAAGGTCGGACTGGAGATCGCCGTCGTTCACTGAATTGCCTCAAATAATCCCGAATCTTCGCATAACCCAAGTGCATTTTTCCAGACAAATGTTCTTCAACGCGTTGGGGAGCATCGTCTTTGATACGGAACGCCCCGCAGATTTCACAGACTTCGAGCTCCTTCGTCTGTTAGAATGGTGTAATAACAAGAAAAACGAAACCTACCTGTGACATTCCAGGGCGAGCATCGCCCTCCAACTGGGATCGTTCGAATTTGAGTTGTTCGCAGAGTTTCAGCACCCCCTGTGCCTGATCAACCTTACCTTCAGTGCCAAGCTCCTCAGCTTGTTTGACTAGATCATTTATCCGTTTCGTTAGGGCGGCAATCTTTTCCTTTTTCTCAGTGGCTGTAACCGGATCAGGGTTGTTCAAACACTTGTTGACAGCTAGGCGCTCATGACCCCGTCTTATTCGCTTTTCCACATCATCCAGCAAGTGTTTCAAATACTGAACAAATTCCTCTTCGTATCCCATTTTTCCGCACCGTTTGCTCCGTTTATATGCGTCCTTCATTCGGTCGTCGTGTGTTCTCGTACATGGTCCCAGGTCTGTTTTCGTATTGACGAATAAATCGTGTGGGCAGAAGCCACAGAGGAAATACTTGCAAACATCTTCATCAGACCAATGAGGGCCACTTGCATTCTCTCCGTTGCAGGCATTACGATTCTTACCCATTAATTCATCTAAAAGTGCCTTTTGAGCAGCCAACGCCATTCTGATTAAAATCCTGGACCTGAAGACGAAGAAATAGAATGGATAAGTTTTTTCGGAAGTAGAAATGACATTGCCCGCACCTGTTTAGAGGACATCGTCCACTCCCCTCCCCATGATATTTAATAGAACACATCTAGCCCTCGCGTTCCTCTAAAAAAGTTGCGTAACCAATGTGCCAGTACATTCGAAATCTACCATCGGACAGGGTATTTAAAAAACAGGAACATGAAGAAATGAAGTTAAACTGGGTAAACCTTAATCTGAAACATGAAGAGAAGTCGGAAACACAGTGTGAAATTAAACATCCAGCTGCGAATTACAAGTGTCCACAGAGAACCTGGCTCGAACTTCAACTGAAATTATAAATGTACTTCTCTTGACACTACTTATTAAATCCAAGGGCTTCAAACCTTATTGGTATCATGCCATGGAAAGGTCCAGGGCTTAGTAGCCCTTGAAAACGATAGGTCCATGCCATGACGATTTTGGTGTCCTATTGGTGAATGATTTCAAGTGAAGGCCAGAAAACGAGTGCCCAAAACATACCACAGTAACTAGCGATATAATAGAGTGAACGTTACAACAGCGAGAGGAAAGGTCGAAGATAAGCCACTGGGTAGAGATGGCGTGCCATGTTTTGCCAGGTCTGGTGAAATAATGGCGGGTACTCAAGGAGAATCTGAGACCTACAGATGAGAACAGTCTGGGGGAGGAATATTCAGGAGCGGAATCTCAACGAATCCAACTAAGTTCACAACTTAACACGGGATGACTAGGAACAGCTGTTAAAATCCAATGAGCAAAGAAAGTTGGCTATCATGGTACGCATAAGGAATATGATGGAGGTGGATAAGCGAATAGAAAACGCAAGCGATTGAGTGCAACTGTTTGACGGTCTCGTTATGAGGCTGGCCCTTAGCTTACAGGGCATAACGTAGCATAAGAACGGCCGTTGAACAAAGATATGCATCTCCAATGTGACTCAAGTTTTGGTTGATGGTGCACGTCTTGTTGATTCTTCACTGCCTTGTAGCCACCGTTCTTCGAGACGGTGTGGACTTTGGGATCCCTTTGAGAATTAGCAGTTCCTAAACCGGTGTACAGAAGCCCGCGTAGTCCCACCATTTGAGATTTGTACAATTCTATTATCTTAGTATTGTACCGCAGTCGTCCATAAACCTTCATTTGGACGACTTGGGTTTTGGGGTTTTGCCCAATTGAGTCCTGGAAACAACCAATACCTCTAACCTTTTCATGACCAAGTGCAAACTGCAAGGCAGCAGTTTGAGGGCTATCGTGCTGAGGCATTAGGGGATAGGTCTGAAGTACATGAGGGGCGATAACACCCAAATTCACACTGACGGTTGCTCCGGAGAGATGGCGCAGGAATTAGCAGACCTGTGTGACAAAATGAAGACTGATACCAAGTTGAACAGCGTTAGGAAAGAAAGTTACAGCAAGTGCCACTGGATTCGGAAGACACCAGTAAGCGCTCCTAACAAGACATGATCGTCGCGAGACTCGATGCGGTGAGCGTCCCCAAACCTTTCGTCTTTCTGGTGAGCTACTTCGAACAGCTCCCGGTTTCGAGAAGAGCACATACCAATTAGGCTTGTTTTGAGATACGAATATGCTCAAGAGGATTGTTAAGTATTCTTTGTCTAAATATACGCCGACAGACATGATTCTCCCACAAAACACGGATTACTCGCAGGCACTGACGAACAAAGAAATTCAAGACTTCGTGCGTAGGTGGTACGACTTACTGCTCAAAGAAGGAACAGACTGCACACAGGTGTTTAGGGGGTGTGAGGGTGCAGGCAGCAAGGTTTGACCGAACTTAGAGCCAAAAGTTAGTTGAATTACCCGCACTCAACATTCCGTATGTCTTTTACTGCTGGTCATTAGTTTAACACCCAGTTTTTCTACGGTTTTAAAGTCCCGAACCAGTGTCAGTTTTATAAAAATTGCCTAATGTGGATGCCGCCCTTAATTTGTAAACAAACGTTATCGAGTTCCCTCACTCATTACCAAGTTCATTTAGAGCCTCGATTTTTGGTATCTGCCTAAACTGGTTATAATCCATACCGGAAGGAGAGCACCCAAGATTTTCAAGCCTCCCAAGTAATTGATAACGAATCGTCAACTGATAAGGAATTCGGCGTCAATTTTTCCTGCAGCGGTATTACCGGTGCTTAAGGGCCCCTGATTTCGGTTATCTGAATCACACGAAGAGATTCGTGGACTGTTGTTATTCGCTGATCATGTGTCAACGAACAGTATTGGAAGTGTTCCACTGTTTCGACATGCGCCTCGCACTTTCAGTAGTCTTAATTCAGAATTTCTCACTCTTCTATGCTACTTTAAAACTTCGAACCGAAGAGGCTGAGATTATCAGTTACTTTGCTTAGCTTAGTAGCTATGTAAGTCATGACACTACCGCGCACGCAATCAAGGCACGAGCATCTCTGACCTCAGAAGCGAACTTCAGTGAGGATGGGGAGCCGTCTCTCCGACTCCTCTAATCAAGAGGAAATCGTCCAAATTTTCAGTTAAGTGAACGCTAACTGCTTGTATGTCCGTAATGAACCGGTTCGTAGGCGAGTAGAAGTTAAAGTGTTGGACTCGCTAGAGCAGTGGATATGGCTTGTCACGCAAGTGAAGTATGTAACAAGTATGCCCGATGCGCGTTTTCGACTCCGATCATTTGTTGGAGTAAAATGAGCAGCAACACGAAATGAGTGGTTACAATCTGAGAGCCGTGGGGTATTCATGCATCCCTGTAGGGGGCCAAAGTGATTCCTCATGTTGTGCGAAACTGCAGGACAATGCAAGTAACCGGCGCCCCTGACGAGCTTGCTTCTGGCAGGATCACCTGGCTAAAAGTTTGTTCATCTCCATGAGCTGATATTGCTAGGGTGATTCCCAAAGGACGTTGGGTCAATGCTGCCAATGGCGTGTTGCACAAACACTGTTCAGATGTATTTACCTCCATGGTTTCAGAAAACGTAGACATCCTGTTCTTAATCGTCTTCCGAAAACGCCAACGGCTTTTCCCAACAAGGCCCTAGCCCCTTCCCTTCGGTCTTTCCCCCAAACTTGTCCCACGGTTTTATGGTACCTAAGCGTCCAATTCCACGGTGGATGCATTGTACTACCTGATATAGATTTGCCATCTTGATGTTTGGGCTTGAGTGCTGCAAGAGTGGCGAAAGCAGAGAGGTGGCCAATCCTTGACTCGGTAGAGAAGTATGAAGGAGATTACGAAACGCTTGGGTGCTATCGGTGCTACTCGCCTTACGTGATGGGGACCGCGTGATCCCCACTGCACCTGGTTGGAGATACAAGATATGGCTGTCAACCGATGTCAATGGCGTTCTTGTCAGTTCCTACCCAGATTGCCTGAGTGAATGGCTGGAGGTGTATGACTGTAGTAAGCTAGTACCAAGTTCCTTCCCAGTCTTCTTTACAATGAGGCTTTCAAATAAATCATGGTTATACGGCAGCGAAGTATCGTTATTAACCACTGATGTCATACTGTCGGTGATGGTGATGATGATGAGTGCTGCAATGATCCCACGGGCTAAATAAGCTAGAACTTTATTCCACAAGGTGCAATCATGTCGGGAAGGCCAAAGGGAACCAGTTAGACAAAGAGCAGCGGGACCTAGTTGTTAGGACGGTCAGATCCTGACTAACAGTTCGACCTTATGTAACATTTCACTGAGATTTCATTTCCTCTTAAGTGAGCCGCAGTGCTCTTTCATTCGTTGGTTCATCAGCAGTATAGCCGATCTTCATCCAATTTCCTTTGGCTTCTTTGAGAATTTTCCACTCAAGGACTACACCATTGATGTGATAGGATAAGTTCCATAGAGTTCCTAAATGACCCAGTCAGCACTTAGACCAACACTGGAGACGGGTCTCCCAAGATATCAATTTCAGCTGATCAACTTCAAGTGATTTTTGGAAACCAGCAAAAGCAGTGTGAACACGCGCAACTGCAATAACAAAAGCAATGTGAGCACGCAGCCGAAACTCACAGAAACGCTGACCAAAAATCGGAGTGCTCAGACACCAGGAAGCGATATAAGGCAACCATCAATTTCATCTGCAGACACCATTCCTAATTCTACCACCGAATTCATTTTTGATGCGGATGCATGTCGAAATTTCGATTCTTGGCACAAAAATACTAAGGTATATTCAAAGTTGACTTCGCCAAGCAAGATGACCCATGGAAGTCACAGGTGTCAGTTCGGGAAATTGGCACACATGAAAATAACCGTTACACAAATTACATACTTCCTAAAGTCTAGTGATCTCAGCTTCGACAGCACTAGCCAGATCCTCACGCAAACCGTTGGGGACAATACGTATTTGTTTATCATCCGATACTAATGCTTTAATTTGGTCATGGGGTTTTTACAAAACTTGTCAGTCGAGAACGCATTTCAAACTAAGCTATATGAACGAAAACTAATTCAAATGCCTTATATTCATATCTGGCATTCAGTCATCTCGTCATGCTAATATTCGAACAAGACTCATGGGCCAACTTGAACA
The DNA here is from genome assembly GCF_000715545.1 of Opisthorchis viverrini. Classification (NCBI taxonomy): domain Eukaryota; kingdom Metazoa; phylum Platyhelminthes; class Trematoda; order Opisthorchiida; family Opisthorchiidae; genus Opisthorchis; species Opisthorchis viverrini. The sequence goes on from NW_008751795.1 coordinate 1,265,336, forward strand.
AAACCAAAAGATAACCTTAGGGGAGCTCAGTACTGAATGTCACCGCCTCATCCAACGGAACTAGGACAGCACAGTAATCGGCCAGGCATCAGCTGGCTCATACAGCATACCGGAGACAAGAATGAGGCGTTTCAGTGCAACTCTCTTCTCAGACACCATGAGCTTTCTACACACTGTTGGATTTCTGGTGACCCGCTTTTGCCTGTTCAGAAAATACCAATGCCAGATGGGTCGCCGTATTGGTCATAAAATGTTTTGTTTCCCACAGAGAACGCTGACTCATCACCGAAACAGCACAATTCAGACAGCGGACAGAATTCGTAGTTTGTGTATCGCGTCCGGAGAACGCAGTGCCAATTACGCAAACGTCGTGGAGACGTCCCTTTCCGAGATCTGGGCAAACGTAGACTATTCAGTCTGATACCAAAAGATGACTAGTTAAACCATACTTTAAGCTGCAGTTATTGATGGAGAACTGGTGCTGCTTTACAGCATCCGAGTCACCATCAGGGTCAGCAACATCAGTGTCATACAGCCATAATGTTCATCTAATTATATTTAAAGCCTTAGAGTGAAAATAACAGTCGGTGGCCTACATCAAGCAGGTGATTGGTAGACACCATGAAGTGTTAGATTTCCCCCTCCTCTCTTCAGGTCATTTTTCTCATTGTCTCCCAAGTGGAGTGACGTTGCTATGTTTGTCCATATCAGCCAATTTGCGTCAGGTTTACGAAAAAGTCTTGTTTATTGACCTTCTTAAGTTTAAACAGCATGCCCAGTCATTGTTCTCCAGATTAGGTAACCTGCGGGTGGCAACATTCTCTATTATGGTTATTAGTGTGATGCACTCAAATCTCGAAGTTTGATGTTCTTTCAGTATATTTGGTGTAATTTGTTGTACAATGTTCAGCAGTTTTCTCTTATTGAGGCCCAACCTCAGCATAGATATCGTTGGTTTCGTCGAATGTCAGACCCACACTGATTCCATTGAAACTCCGTGGGCATTAAGCCTCAACCGGGTCCACGAATAGATCCAACCGTCCTTTCCGGATTATGTCCCCAAGTTCCTGCTTGCCAGCGCATTCACCTCTCAGTAAGATGGCACCGTCTTTATTCCCTCTGTATCAGTTGAGTCGCCCCATAGAAACCACTACCACTGTGTTTCAATGATGTCCGTAAAACACGACAAAGACAATACTGAGACTAAATGGAGCAGTAAACCTGAACAGGAATCAGTCAATGAACAGAATGACTACTGCGTACAGCAATGGTCCCCGTAGTCAACGTGTTGACAGTTTTAGCGTACGTTGCTGTCAAATCGTGGTGCTGAGGAGAGAGCGAGGGGCGGTAAGTTCAATCGCAGTACGTGTGTGCTGTATCGAGGTTTCTGACAGCACGCATGAACAAGAGCCACATGTTGTCCTGCTTGCTTTAGTGTGCGAACATTAAAAGCGGCTAAGTAGATAGGCTTTCGGGGTTTAGTGTTGTTACTGTGCGAAAGCTGCAGCTGAGCGTGATGCACAGCGAGTAAAACGGTCAGCCTATTGCTCGGGCCTGCAGTAGAGTAGGAAAGCGAAAACGTGAAAGTTTAGGGAGGCGCCATCAGTAGTATGTTTTCGCTTACCAGCCCTCCTGTATGCAACAAGTAAGGTGACCCGGCTGTTGACACCACGCGACGGCCCATGTGGCATAAGAGCATTGTTTGTTGTAAGTGTCATGGTGAGCTGGCATGCCGCCGAGGCACCCACACCTAGACAGTAGAACGACTGGGGTCCACAACCAAAGCTCTTAGAATGTTAGCACCAGCGCGCCATCGACAACGTAAGTCCAGTATGCAATTTCACGGAGTCAGCGAAACAAAACATCCAATGCAAATGGTTTGCACCGAACACGTGGCTAACCTGACGACTTTAATCCAAAATATCTAGACTGAATTCAAGACACGTACTCCTACATCCACAAAGAGCGCAGAGTTATTGTGCGAAAACCACTGCGTTATGTCGCGTGGACATCGTTACCACACTAATGCATCAAGCCAAGTTTCGCCCTGGATGTGGTGGCATCGATCCCATCTCACACGTGCTGGGACAGTATTACTCCTTCCGCCAGCAAACAATGACCCATTTTCTTGATACGTTACTTTCGCCCTAGCTAATCGTCAGAAGCTGTTGGAGTCTGACGGTGGTGCTCTACCCTTCATGGACAGGTACGTGTCTCCGGTAGTTCAGCATGTCAAGTGCGTCAAGTAGTGGTGCCTCGTGTCGCTTTTTCTTTTTAAATTTGTAAACAATGTGTTGCTCCATTCTTGTTTACTTAGCTCTAACACCTCAGGGATCGAAGTAGTCCCGAATTGTTTGCTCAATGACGTTGACTACGCTGCCGATACTACTATTCCTTTAGAAATGCAAAATAATTTAAATAACCGAAGCGATTCTGCTCCAGTTAGATGTGTTTCGAACCCGTAAGGTGCAGTGGTGCTGCGAGATTGGGTGGGATCGATACAAAAGCTTATGATTGCAGATGAACCGGTCGAATCACTTCCAGAAACGGGAGTCAGGCTGAATTTGCCGAGCTCTGACACCTGTGACGTTGTGGCATGAGCTCGACTGAAAAGGTTGGAGCGCATGTTTCTGAGGTCCCATTTACCCTACTTTATGGATCAGAGTCGTGGTCAATAGGTATACATCTGAGTGTCTGGATTAATCAACAGCTGGCTGCACATAGCGTCGCACCTCAAAGCTCTAAGACCTTCGAAAAAGCTGCTAAGAGTACTCAAAGCCCGAGACAATTCAACGGAGCTCAGTGTATGAAAAGAAACTTGCCACCAGTAACCTAATTTTATTTTCGCGATCGCAGGTGTGGTAACGACGTCTGTATGATTGAAATGACTCATCCCCTTGACTCAGACAAACCGGCAGTACGTTGTGAAGATAGTCATGTGTTTACACTAGAGCTACACACCAAAACACGCTTTCAGGTTTAAACACGTATGTGAAACCTCTGGAGATAACACCCTAAAATGATTACACTCCACACTCATTCTACAACAGCTCCACGCAGAATGGGTCCGCCGACACCAAGATGGGCAATCATGTTCAAGAACAGCTGGTGTAAGGTTTGTCATAATACGTTCCACACCACTTCCTACAACAGCTTATTGCTTTGCCCAACTGCTTGCTGGGTCAATTGGCCGTTTACCGCTTTATGATCCCAGATTAATCCGAGACATTGCCGAATTGAACCCACGAAAGCCGCCAACTGCTTCATTGGCTACGAAATTACCGTATAGAGGCCCGTGAATATGGATAACCGAGACGCCCTGCGGCGAATACGGGCGCACCATTGGGACGTGCTCAGTTTTTTTCAATGACCTTCAATAGATCCAGTTGCCCGTGCGAGAGCAAGACTTGGCGACCAACACGAACAACTGCTACAACTTGACTCGGAGATGTATATGGAGTACTGCAAACTACCAAGTGCCACGTGCTACTCACGTGGGACAATGCCGGGTACCCGAACGCTCACTGCGCAGGGCTACAAAGAACAGTCAACAGGTCCCCAGTCAAAGTGAAAAACTTCACCTTCATATCTGAGCTTCAAAACCAACAGTGGAACTAGAAAAGGGCATCTAGGCTCCCTTGTAGATTCCATCCCTGCACGCCGTACTGGTTGGTACGCCCTGGTAACAAAACGAGAAACGTCAGCAGAAGGAACCAGAGAGCGATAACACCGGTTTGAGGCCTACAACGTATTATGCTTTCGACCCATACTATCAACAATATTGCCCAGGCACCAAGTTGTACCTTGCGCACTGTGACCCTGACAGGCGCCAATACAAGCTCAAACAAGTCATCGCCACGCGGAAATCACCGTTTTTAATGAAAGTTACTCGTCTAGTGTTATTCCTGTGCCACATGGGTTAACTTAAATCGCGTAATTTGAAGACTTCTTACATGTTAACAATCTCACTAACTTATCGAGATTATCCAAACGGAACCACTCAGTCCGGTTCCTACCGATGTCATAGTCGTCCCCCTGTGAGATTCACAGCAAACATGTATGCCATCTATGTTGTCCCACACTACGGCAATCCAAATTACCTGGGAGTACCCAAGCCGGTGACTATAACTCACGAAATGAATTGTCGCGTTACCGCACTGGGGATAAACTAGCATCTCCAAAGTTAAGGTAATGGGACGTGCTACGAAAACACGCGTACGAATACAAACTGAAGCACATATCACAGGGACTCACCGACGATGCGTAGCGAAGCAGTCGCGGGCAGGTCCGCCAAACAAACAATGAGCGCAGTAAAACAAGGCCGGTCCGCTAGTGTGGCCAATTCAAACAAACATTGAAACATTTTTGCCAGATAAGTGTGAAAAAACGAGTGCTGCTGTGCTTCTGAATCAGTGCAGTTTCCAGCTTTCCAGATGGAGGGTGATTAGAATCTTGCTCTCTCGGCGACTCCAGTTAGTCACTATTCGCACAATGGAATTGAAGTTTCGAAAGCTACATGCCCCTGATGGACTAAAACAGACAGGCAGTTGAATTTAAACATAAGTCCAAACTTTTGAGCACCATGTAAGCATCACGAGGTCCCAGTGGTGCTAGGGAGGCATTCCACCAAAGGCATGATGGCCCCAGTGGACAGTGGACTTTGACGAGCTTGCAAAACGTGAACGCAGATTTGGGTGATATTTGTTTCGGTCATGTACGCAACAACCTGCAACATAGCGGAGCAAACGGTTTCATTCCGCTCAAAAAGGCTTAGTAGCAGCATTGTGCCGCCAAGGAACCCCACTGAAGCGCGCCGTACACTAGGATATATGCCGAATTACTTCAGGTGCTTGGAAGCTTCGAACTCCACGGGGATTTAGTCTAATCAGTCAGCACATTCAGCCGATAGGTCGCTAATAGCATTTCAAGGTCATCGACCGCTTCTTATTCACATTGCGTAGTTGGTTTTCGTGATAGAGTATGAAATCTGACTTTGCGATATTTTAGCATTTCACGGTATTTTCAACTGTGAGGGAACACACAAAATTTACATTTCAAACCCCACCCATAGTTGTAATTTATCTTCGCATGCTTAAAGCCCAAAAACGCAACAAATTAGGTGAATTCGTTCAGCTGACTTTGTCATGACGCACTTGCCAAGCTTTCCCCCATCCTGCATAAAAATGAATTTATTGCACCGTGCAGTACTTATGACCTCCATTCTCCGATATACAAACCAGATAACCCAGCATCTTGAAATAAATGCATGTTAATTAGCAACATAACAATATCTATCCAATTGGAAATAATCACGTTCCTTATATAGTATAAGTCGACAGGCCAACAAATCTGGCGAGAAGTGAGGCCAATAATTGCCGGTCATCATGATATCCGCACGCGCTGTCGTCTACCTCAGCTAATTATCGTAACTGCTCGGTAAGCGTACTTGTACGACGCTGATTATAAGGCTTCACTTATGCACGGTATCCTCTCTATTTTGGGCCCGCAATGTAGACAGCCGTTTTATGGCCCCATTTAAACGGGAGCAATGAACCACGCCGTTCCCCCGATGAACCCGAGAATATCCTTGATCAGTTAGTCACGATTTCTCGGTGAGTCCTAACCATCATCAGAACCCTAAGTGACTCATCCAAGACGCCGATGTAGAGGCCGTCCACGAACCCAAGTATGACGCTGTGATGACGGCACCGCGACTGTCGTACACAGTCTGATGGCTTGCTCGTAGTTCAACATATCCCCATTATTTCCTGATGGAGCGCGCTACGTACTCTTACAAGACCGTCCCGATCCAGCGAATTTGTGCCAAAACTTAGAAGCGCTGGCCATCCAGTTGTAATCTGCCTTTTCAGCCCATTAATTCTTCTCATGGCACTATCAAGGGGTCAGCATACTGGCAGGATAAAGCCCATCCTGCACCCGATAAAGAGTGCGCTGGCCATGGAAAAAGTACGAAAAACATTCTAGCTGTGATGAATTCTCTGGCTTCGTCTGGCGAGACGTCCGCCGAAACGACAGAAAAATTCTTCCTACAAAGATCCCGAATGGCTACTGTATTCTGAATTTTCGCGGACAAACATGGCGCAATTATTGTTTAAGTTATCTCTGATTGTTTTCATATGCAATACAGAAGAAAACACGCGAAGAAACCAATTTTTCCACAAATTATACACCTTTTGAAGGTTGCCGCCATATCGAGGCGCTGAGAGTATGATGCGATTCCCATGCACAAAGCGGAACGTGAGTGCGTTTAAACAGCCTCCAACATCACTGCGGCCGCATGGAGAGATTTTAGGTGTTCGAATAAATACAATTAAGTAATAAAACATTGTGCTAAAGTTCTTTTCCTTCAAACTACGGTTTCAGGATCGGGTCCTCTGCCGAGTCTTCGCTGGTCGGGTTCGTCCTTGCCGTGAAACGGCTTCTGTTTACGTGAAAGGTACAGGAAAAATGTGCTGTAGCATTGCTCTTTAGGGTCTCGGCGTGTGGCAGTAATGTTGTCAAAATAAGGCCTGAAGAGAAGAGCCGTCTCAACGTCACTTGAATTAGGCAATATGCGTAGCACAAACGACCACAAGAGGAAAACCCTTCCGCGCAGCAACTACTCGAAACGAGAAAGGCCGCAGCCCAATAACGGTGTGCGCACTGGGCCTCAAAATTTTCTCACCATGTGCCCGCCCTTTGTTAATTGGACCGATTGTCTAAAACCTGTTGGCCTAACCTTGTTCAGCCAAGGCGTAAGTATGTATGACGTCACCTCATGGATGACGAGGAACTAAGCCATGCACCATGAGACGCGTTTCATAATCGACGGATTTGAGGCCGCCAACCATTCTCATGGCAGCCCGTTGAACACGCTCATTGAGGCTTGCGTCCTCCTTGCGCCCTCAGTAGACAACTTCTTCAGGTTGTAACGACCCGACCATGCCTCAGTCGGAACATTTATTCTAACCATAAACGATAAAGGCGTTCTCTGAGTCTCCTCCCAATGACATATGGACGCAATGCTCGTCCATCCATTTAAAGGGTGCTGATATTTGAACCCCAGGATTTCAGGTCGTCCACAAAAAGCAGACATTGACTTGGAAGTGTATCTGGGAGGTTGTTGATGTATATCAGAAACAGAAATGGACCCAAACGGAGCTCTGAGTACCTCCAATGAAGGATGGGGCAGAAGGAGGTTAGATCGAGTTCAATTTCACCCGGTGTGTTCCGTTTGATAGAAGCATCCTAATCCATCGTAAAATTTCCTTTTTAATCTTGTAAGATTCAAGTTTGTGGAGCACTGCGGCGCGTTAAACTCGACTGATTGTCTAGACCTTCGTCCTTGGACTGGGCTAAGCTGTCCATAAAAGCGAGCATGTTCGTCACGCAACAACGGTTATCGTGATTTGTCGTGTACTGAGGATATCAATTTGTTTTTCGTAAGGTGATTTAAGATGGCTCGCTTCAAATTGCGTTTCGTCACCTTGCGCTGTACGCTAGCGGGTCTAATAGCCTTGAAGCCTCTATGCAACAGTCGGTCACCTGTTTTGTACATTGGCGTAACAATCACCTTCCTCTAAGCAGAAGAAAGATGACCTGGGTTAAGCGACTGACGAAACTCCAGGTGGAAATATTTTGCCAGTGTGCACGAAATTTTCTTCAGGATCCTCGGACGGACTTTGTCTGGCCTCGATCAACGTAATGGGTTGCCTTGTGCAAGAGATGACGAATGTCCTGCCCCGTGAAGACCGGTTTGGTTAGAGGTCGTTTGAAGATACATTTGACATTTTTGGAATTCGTATGCCACTATTTCTGATTTGTGGGTTCCCTGTTTCTGTTCCTCAAGTAGAAGGCGAGTGGTTTGTTTCTTCAGCAGCCTCATGTAGCGACCAGTTTATTTTTGTTTTTCCTTGCGAGTTCTAGTATGGTGGCTTGTTTTCATATGTTCCGCTCCCCTATTTCTGATTCACAGCGGTCCCGCATTTTACAAGAGGCCAACCGGTCTCCTGTGTCACCTGTAGTCATTTTTTGAAAAGATTGTTGTGTTCTCTTATCCAGAAGACACCGAAGCCTTTTGGGTAGCTTTAGGTCCATTCGAGTGCGCCGGACATTTATGGACAAACATCGCGTCAGCCTTAGGAATTTTTAGGACAGTGGTCGTGTATACCTCTTCAGCTGAAGCTGATCCCAATTTAAAGTGCTCAAGGCGATTACCCAATTCTGGGAGTCCCGCACGGCACATTTCCCGAATCCATGCCCGAGGTTCCGGATTTCCGGCCCTGGAGAAGTTAAAATCAAACATCGGCACACGCTGTTTCCTATATCCAGGCGCAGCATTATTTGACGCTTAATCAACGAAGTGTCTCTGATTGGTGATGAATAAGTTCAACAGAGGTGATGGATGGCTTGCGGGGTAGCTGGTGGCTGTTACGAAATTTTGAATCCAAGCGTCTTGTTGAACGACTTCGGTCAGCGCGAATGCAGTATCAAAGAAGCGTGACGCGCCCGGGTTCCATTCAGGAGGCATTGAAAGCTTATAGTCGCCTACTAGAAAGAGTAACGTGGAGTGGCAACTGTCGGGAATTCACTTTAGGGCTTGTATTTGAATTTGTTTGTCCTCCGGTGGCTTTATAGTTTAACGGCAGACCATGCTAAATAGAATAGGATCGGTCCCGTGCAGTGAAAATTGAGTCCGCGGTGCATTACAAGGAGATGCAGCAGTGGTGTCGCAGAGGACAACAGGGTCAGGGATGAGCGTAAGTATAAGGCAACGTCAACTGCCCTCGCACTTATCGAGTCAGCTCTGCAAACGAGGTTGGCGCGTTCCGGAATCCCCGCTTCAGAGATATCTGGTAGAAGCCAGGCCTCTGTAAGTGCAATAAAACATGGCTGTTCTAGGTATGCTGGCTGTTTATTATCGCAATGTTTGTGGAAAAGGCTGAGGAAGTTTTCGGTTAAGCAGTCCATCACAACCTGTGCTGCTTCCAAAGCTGGAGAACTGGGAGTTATGCTACTAGTCTTCACTCCCACGGTCCCCCAACGAAAGGGAAATTATCCGTGACTCTGCATCCGCCTGGCTCTCTGTGTCAGTCCTCTTGTCTAACCCAGATCCAGCTGCCACGGGAATGCGTATATCCTCCCCGATCACGGCACCCTCGACGACTGTCGCGGGGCTGTAACGAAAGGGAATTATCCGTGACTCTGCATCCGCCTGGCTCTCTGTGTCAGTCCTCTTGTCTAACCCAGATCCAGCTGCCACGGGAATGCGTATATCCTCCCCGATCACGGCACCCTCGACGACTGTCGCGGGGCTGTCCATAAACCGAAGCATGTTAGTGCATTGATGGCCTGGCACTGGCGTACCCAGTGTGCTGGCAGTCCCGTAACTATTTTCTCCAGAACCTCGACAGCAATCCCTCGCCCACTCGAGCCTGTATACGCAACTAAGAGCAAATCTTTCATCTGGCCCAAAAGTCTCCTAGGCGAGTTCTTTCGTACCCAATGAATTTTCGCTCAGATTGGGCCAGCCTGGTTTTCTGCTGCGATTTCGGCTTACCTCTTACACACTGTTATTCCGTATACCGTGTTCGGTTTGCCCCATGCATTAGCACCATGCCCCCATCCAACTTACCCCTTGCAACTAACTTCCCTACAACAGTGCATCCAGTGAGTCTGCTTAGTTTCAGATAAAGCCGCATTTTAAGACGAAACTTGCCGTGTTCTCCCAATTTGAATTATTCCATCTCCATCTCCACTTTTTCTCCTTGTGACTCCGGCCACTTGTCCAACCGCCCAAAGTCACCCATGACCAGCAATTGTTTTCAGTTTTAGTTCACGTCAGCCGACTGTCTTTGAACTAGTCGTACTTCATACCTACTGTTCCCTAAAAGTTGGGAAAGAAGTCTAATATTATTGTTTCTTTAGATATCTCCTACTCTTTATGACATCGCGCAATACCCACTACCCTTAAACCCACCAGATATACTCCATTCTGACTGTAAACGTATGATCATGCAAGACGGTGTGCCAACCATAGGTTGGGAATAAACATTATCATTATTATTATTAAAGTATTTAATAGCTTTAAACTGTCTGTGAGAACAAGAATAGAGGTGCCTCGCCAACGTACATGTCCGCGCCGTACCTCAGTTGCCCCGAGAACCACAATTTGTTTGCATGGGGTTTTGCCTAGTAAGACCGCGGTTTCTGCAGGTTTTTGTCTCTGGGTGACGCAGTTTCTTACTCGCGATTAAACATTTCGAGGGTGGCAGCTTGCAGCCCTTGCAATACTATTTCAGGTCAATGTAGTTTAACCTTTGATATTTTCCAGCTGAGTCTGCCTACTTCCAATGGGAAATATGTCGTTTTGTTAGAGATTCACATTCAGTAGCCACGACATGTCTACAGAATAGTTGTGCAGGTGTTGGAGTGGATCATGCACAAAAATTACACTCGCGTCACCGCTGCATGGTGCCTCAAGTACTCCCCGAATTTTCCGTTGAAGTGAAGGCGAATTTGCGTCAATCTGTGCTTTGCAAATTATTCCCTAATAATCCCATCTCCCTAGCTTCGCCTGAGGAGCATAAAGCATACAAACGTTAATCGCATAGGTGGAATTCACCCTAGACATTCTGTAAATACTATTTCACATTAAAATAAAACCGCGCCAAAACACGCTGTGATTAGATTTCGTGCTTCACCTTGTAAATTAGTAATAAGGTATGACTAGGTGGTAGCAGGTGACCCGGAAATTTCGCTTACTCAAGCAACTACTATAGTAGCGATGATAATACTAATGGGAAGGCAGGCGAGTAGTGTGTTTTGTAAATTCGCTTTGCGGCCTCTTGAAAGGGAGGTGTATTGCGGAGTTTGTGGAATCGCTCTGTAGCATTTGCTTGGATTGGAGCAACAGTCCATGAATATCCAGGAAAGTTCGGAAAGACGCGTTCAGTGAGAAGATGGTGTAGAAGACAGTTTACCAACCATATGCTCCCGTTCCCAACTACATGTGGCAGCCAATCCCTATATTTATTCTCCTTGACCAGATTAACTGAAACCCTCTTGTTTCACCAAACTATTTTTATAAATCCTACGGACCCTGTTCGGACACTGTGACTTTTGCGGTTGCTTGGTGTTGATATCTGTTTTGTTATGACGATGTCTAATCTAATGCGAAGTGATCTGCGCTTAGTCCTCAGGCTGGTGATTGTACCGCCTTATTTTGTAACCATACGTTATCTGCAGAGGCGAATCCGTTGAGGTTTGTTGAGTCTGTATATTGTTATCTTTGCAGTAATACCGTGATTCCAGAAATCGAATTTCTTGGTCGTTTTCGTGGATTGACACGCGTGACTCAAGTTCAAGTAGCGGATAGCCGCAACAGATGGATGTTCAGTTTTTGTAAACAAGATACATACGAGCGATCTGCTTCCCTGTCGAATGGCCTGTAATTGCTCAGTTGGTATTTTCTAGTGAATACCTCCGCAGCGAAGGCCCTCTGCCTTTCATTTCGTGCCATCGCGCGGATAAGGATGAAGATCCCGTGGCCACAACCCTTTGAGGATGTGGATGTTCTGACCTTCCTAGAGGACTTCGAGAAGGTTGCGGAGGCTGCTGGACCGGTGGCGATGCTGAAGACGGGCGAAGGAAGCCCTTGCAGTGGAGTTCGACACGCCGGCCGACCGCCAGGAGGCTATGAGGCGGTTCAAAACCTCCATGATGGCACGTGGATGCGATCCCACTGTGTTCTTCGCCAGCCTGCAGCAATCGTCGGGTTGAGCTTTGCCGGGACTGGACGGAGTGTCACGCAACCGGTTACCTTCTGAACAGTCCGTCGAAGATGTGCAGCCGGAGCCTGGTTCCCAGTAATGGTTAGCAACTGTCCAGATGAATGTGGGGGAGCCGGCGCATCTAAACCGGGAACTGCCCG
>NW_008751795.1:1278370-1296027 GCF_000715545.1 Opisthorchis viverrini
AGGCGAGTGGTTTGTTTCTTCAGCAGCCTCATGTAGCGACCAGTTTATTTTTGTTTTTCCTTGCGAGTTCTAGTATGGTGGCTTGTTTTCATATGTTCCGCTCCCCTATTTCTGATTCACAGCGGTCCCGCATTTTACAAGAGGCCAACCGGTCTCCTGTGTCACCTGTAGTCATTTTTTGAAAAGATTGTTGTGTTCTCTTATCCAGAAGACACCGAAGCCTTTTGGGTAGCTTTAGGTCCATTCGAGTGCGCCGGACATTTATGGACAAACATCGCGTCAGCCTTAGGAATTTTTAGGACAGTGGTCGTGTATACCTCTTCAGCTGAAGCTGATCCCAATTTAAAGTGCTCAAGGCGATTACCCAATTCTGGGAGTCCCGCACGGCACATTTCCCGAATCCATGCCCGAGGTTCCGGATTTCCGGCCCTGGAGAAGTTAAAATCAAACATCGGCACACGCTGTTTCCTATATCCAGGCGCAGCATTATTTGACGCTTAATCAACGAAGTGTCTCTGATTGGTGATGAATAAGTTCAACAGAGGTGATGGATGGCTTGCGGGGTAGCTGGTGGCTGTTACGAAATTTTGAATCCAAGCGTCTTGTTGAACGACTTCGGTCAGCGCGAATGCAGTATCAAAGAAGCGTGATGCGCCCGGGTTCCATTCAGGAGGCATTGAAAGCTTATAGTCGCCTACTAGAAAGAGTAACGTGGAGTGGCAACTGTCGGGAATTCACTTTAGGGCTTGTATTTGAATTTGTTTGTCCTCCGGTGGCTTTATAGTTTAACGGCAGACCATGCTAAATAGAATAGGATCGGTCCCGTGCAGTGAAAATTGAGTCCGCGGTGCATTACAAGGAGATGCAGCAGTGGTGTCGCAGAGGACAACAGGGTCAGGGATGAGCGTAAGTATAAGGCAACGTCAACTGCCCTCGCACTTATCGAGTCAGCTCTGCAAACGAGGTTGGCGCGTTCCGGAATCCCCGCTTCAGAGATATCTGGTAGAAGCCAGGCCTCTGTAAGTGCAATAAAACATGGCTGTTCTAGGTATGCTGGCTGTTTATTATCGCAATGTTTGTGGAAAAGGCTGAGGAAGTTTTCGGTTAAGCAGTCCATCACAACCTGTGCTGCTTCCAAAGCTGGAGAACTGGGAGTTATGCTACTAGTCTTCACTCCCACGGTCCCCCAACGAAAGGGAAATTATCCGTGACTCTGCATCCGCCTGGCTCTCTGTGTCAGTCCTCTTGTCTAACCCAGATCCAGCTGCCACGGGAATGCGTATATCCTCCCCGATCACGGCACCCTCGACGACTGTCGCGGGGCTGTCCATAAACCGAAGCATGTTAGTGCATTGATGGCCTGGCACTGGCGTACCCAGTGTGCTGGCAGTCCCGTAACTATTTTCTCCAGAACCTCGACAGCAATCCCTCGCCCACTCGAGCCTGTATACGCAACTAAGAGCAAATCTTTCATCTGGCCCAAAAGTCTCCTAGGCGAGTTCTTTCGTACCCAATGAATTTTCGCTCAGATTGGGCCAGCCTGGTTTTCTGCTGCGATTTCGGCTTACCTCTTACACACTGTTATTCCGTATACCGTGTTCGGTTTGCCCCATGCATTAGCACCATGCCCCCATCCAACTTACCCCTTGCAACTAACTTCCCTACAACAGTGCATCCAGTGAGTCTGCTTAGTTTCAGATTAAGCCGCATTTTAAGACGAAACTTGCCGTGTTCTCCCAATTTGAATTATTCCATCTCCATCTCCACTTTTTCTCCTTGTGACTCCGGCCACTTGTCCAACCGCCCAAAGTCACCCATGACCAGCAATTGTTTTCAGTTTTAGTTCACGTCAGCCGACTGTCTTTGAACTAGTCGTACTTCATACCTACTGTTCCCTAAAAGTTGGGAAAGAAGTCTAATATTATTGTTTCTTTAGATATCTCCTACTCTTTATGACATCGCGCAATACCCACTACCCTTAAACCCACCAGATATACTCCATTCTGACTGTAAACGTATGATCATGCAAGACGGTGTGCCAACCATAGGTTGGGAATAAACATTATCATTATTATTATTAAAGTATTTAATAGCTTTAAACTGTCTGTGAGAACAAGAATAGAGGTGCCTCGCCAACGTACATGTCCGCGCCGTACCTCAGTTGCCCCGAGAACCACAATTTGTTTGCATGGGGTTTTGCCTAGTAAGACCGCGGTTTCCGCAGGTTTTTGTCTCTGGGTGACGCAGTTGCTTACTCGCGATTAAACATTTCGAGGGTGGCAGCTTGCAGCCCTTGCAATACTATTTCAGGTCAATGTAGTTTAACCTTTGATATTTTCCAGCTGAGTCTGCCTACTTCCAATGGGAAATATGTCGTTTTGTTAGAGATTCACATTCAGTAGCCACGACATGTCTACAGAATAGTTGTGCAGGTGTTGGAGTGGATCATGCACAAAAATTACACTCGCGTCACCGCTGCATGGTGCCTCAAGTACTCCCCGAATTTTCCGTTGAAGTGAAGGCGAATTTGCGTCAATCTGTGCTTTGCAAATTATTCCCTAATAATCCCATCTCCCTAGCTTCGCCTGAGGAGCATAAAGCATACAAACGTTAATCGCATAGGTGGAATTCACCCTAGACATTCTGTAAATACTATTTCACATTAAAATAAAACCGCGCCAAAACACGCTGTGATTAGATTTCGTGCTTCACCTTGTAAATTAGTAATAAGGTATGACTAGGTGGTAGCAGGTGACCCGGAAATTTCGCTTACTCAAGCAACTACTATAGTAGCGATGATAATACTAATGGGAAGGCAGGCGAGTAGTGTGTTTTTTTTTGTAAATTCGCTTTGCGTCTCTTGAAAAGGGAGGTGTATTGCGGAGTTTGTGGAATCGCTCTGTAGCATTTGCTTGGATTGGAGCAACAGTCCATGAATATCCAGGAAAGTTCGGAAAGACGCGTTCAGTGAGAAGATGGTGTAGAAGACAGTTTACCAACCATATGCTCCCGTTCCCAACTACATGTGGCAGCCAATCCCTATATTTATTCTCCTTGACCAGATTAACTGAAACCCTCTTGTTTCACCAAACTATTTTTATAAATCCTACGGACCCTGTTCGGACACTGTGACTTTTGCGGTTGCTTGGTGTTGATATCTGTTTTGTTATGACGATGTCTAATCTAATGCGAAGTGATCTGCGCTTAGTCCTCAGGCTGGTGATTGTACCGCCTTATTTTGTAACCATACGTTATCTGCAGAGGCGAATCCGTTGAGGTTTGTTGAGTCTGTATATTGTTATCTTTGCAGTAATACCGTGATTCCAGAAATCGAATTTCTTGGTCGTTTTCGTGGATTGACACGCGTGACTCAAGTTCAAGTAGCGGATAGCCGCAACAGATGGATGTTCAGTTTTTGTAAACAAGATACATACGAGCGATCTGCTTCCCTGTCGAATGGCCTGTAATTGCTCAGTTGGTATTTTCTAGTGAATACCTCCGCAGCGAAGGCCCTCTGCCTTTCATTTCGTGCCATCGCGCGGATAAGGATGAAGATCCCGTGGCCACAACCCTTTGAGGATGTGGATGTTCTGACCTTCCTAGAGGACTTCGAGAAGGTTGCGGAGGCTGCTGGACCGGTGGCGATGCTGAAGACGGGCGAAGGAAGCCCTTGCAGTGGAGTTCGACACGCCGGCCGACCGCCAGGAGGCTATGAGGCGGTTCAAAACCTCCATGATGGCACGTGGATGCGATCCCACTGTGTTCTTCGCCAGCCTGCAGCAATCGTCGGGTTGAGCTTTGCCGGGACTGGACGGAGTGTCACGCAACCGGTTACCTTCTGAACAGTCCGTCGAAGATGTGCAGCCGGAGCCTGGTGCCCAGTAATGGTTAGCAACTGGCCAGATGAATGTGGGGGAGCCGGCGCATCTAAACCGGGAACTGCCCGAGGCACCACTGGCCACGTTACAGTCTCAGAAAAGGGATGGTTCATTGGTGGAGGAACTGCGGACTAGAGTGGACCAACTCGCTGAAAAGCTTGCGACCACAAAGACGGAATCGCGGAGGTGATATCGAATGAACCGTTGCTACATATGTGACAGGCCTGGCCACTGGAAGAATCAGTGCCCCCGTACCCGATCACTTCTACATAATAAAAATTTGTAGCGCTCCTCTTTTCCTGACTGGGTCGCGATTAGCGCACTGACACAAGCTACCATACAAGCCGCTGTCGAGGTAGATGGGGAAAGGGCGTACTGCATGATCGAAACAGGAACAAGAGTATCGCTGAGGTGGAGAGGGAACCAAGCTGAACGCAGACTGCGCGCACTAGCCGCGAGAGCTGTGGGTGGATATCGACTGGAACTTGACGGATTGTCAATGCAATCGATACGCCTAGCTGACAAGCCCTACATGACGCGTTCTCGATTAGCCCAGATATGGAACAGACAATATTGGGGGCAGATTTCCTCAACGGCAGATGTCGGATACGGTTGAGAATGGTGGCATCGGAGCTTAACGTAGCCGTGGTGGGGTCAGGTGCGGTTAAGAATCAGAAAATTCCCCAAAATTGAGCTCATGCAGATAGTATGCGGATGATCGTGGGGAGCAAAATTTAAAAGAGGATAGGAGTAGAAGATTTCAGGTGTTGGCTCAGCCTTAATGTTTTAGGGGGCTCTTGTTGTATTCCTACAAATGTCGGAACACAGCCGGTTGAGCGGACGAAAAAAAGGCTCAAGAATTTGGATGATGGCACCAAAGTGAGCTTAATAAAGCGCTGGTTTGGAAGAATGCACATGCACTGTCGCCAAGTCAAACGTCTGAGCATGAGCTGGTGCTGCCACAATCAAATGCAGGCTTAAGCTCCGGCTTGGATGTTGAGTCCATTAATTAAGTAGTGAATTTTGTTGCTGTTGCCGAGGCAGTGACGGCCGTCAAAAGTATCACAAGTAGTAGCGCAAGGTGTCTTGATTCCCAGCCGGTGGATGTCGAGCCGTCAGGCAACAACACATTGCTGCATTCATAACAAAGCAAGAGTGATGTCATTTGTGGGTCTTCTGGGGATAAGGTTTCTGTCTTTGGGGTACTTATCAAAATGAGGCAAGGTCAGACCATTGCGATGCAAAGATGATGGGCAACGACACAAAAGGAGGAAATCAAATTAGGGAATCTTTCCTGACAAGTCTTAAGGATATTACCAACTTCCGAAAAAGGGACAGTACAGCGAATGTGGGGAAAATGCAGTGTTTTATTGGCATGACCGCCTAATTGGAACTAAAACTGAAAACCATTGCTTAGTGTCTGTAGCCTTGGACATTTGAACTCATGGCCAGGATCAAGAAAGGGTGATTGCTGATAAGTAGTACGTTGGATCTCAGAGTCAATATGTAGAGTGAAACTGTATAGACTCAGTGGTTTTGAAGTTGGAGTGGAACAGGTTGCGAAATTTTCCAGGAGGAGTTAGTTGGTGAGAGCGCATAGGGCGGAAGTAAACTAAGAGAAAAATGATTGACTTTTTTGTAGAGGACCAATTATTAGTGCAGCAAGATAGATAAACTTGATGGATCGTTTGAGTTCGTCCCGAGTAAGCAGGCTGTTTGTATTTGCAGCTGGTGTTTTGAGAGGGCGAGGGGGTTGGTCCACTTAACAGAAAAAGTAGTTCAGTATGTGCCATTAGACTGACACAGCAGTACCGTGCCGTCGTTGGACTGAGTTGCTTCAATTTCAACACATCCCAGTAACGGCCCTGGTGGTTTAGGTTACCAGACCCGGAATGTGAAGTGTTGGTTTAGCCAAATGGGTCCACACAGGTAGAACCAAGCCGGTGTTGGAACATGTACAGTTGGGGGTCAGTGTGTGTGTGTGTGGAATCGAGAAACAGGCTGAGTGAATGGTGGCCATACAGGGTGTTCGAAGAGGTCACTGAAGAACACAGAAATTTGAGAAGAGTAGGTAAAGGAGTGAGGTCAGTAAAAACCTCATTGAGTGCGAGGAGCTATCAGATATCTTTGAATCCATTGATAGAAAATGCGTTGGTGTGTATTACAGTTGGATTAGCAGAGGCAAATGATTAACTGAGGGGAAACAGTGTAAGAATCTTCTCAGTATCCTGGAAAACGAGGACTGAATAATCTCTCTGCTATAGTGCCATTAAGGTACAGGATGAGTAATATAAACCAGTGCATGTTCTGTTTCTTGACAATAACGTTTGCTTAAATGGAGATGAAAAAGGCCAGCACCGGTGGTGAGGGCGTGCATCGTGTTTTTAGTAATAGGCGTCGGCCGACCAGTGGGCATCGAGCCAAGGCGAAGGAGCATATGCGTGATTTTTTATGGTCGTATAGGGCGCTGGCGAGAGGGCTAGGCATTAGCCCAGTTTGTACGGGAAATTACAAGGTGGGTTGGAGGAGGAGCTGTGGTAGCCTCTAGTTCTGTCGGTCTCATCGGAAAGACTGCGTTGTTCGGAATGATTGTGTAGCAAGGGGCAGTAGACAAACGAGGATTATTGAAAACTGAACTTCCGAGATGATGGACAAAGACCAGTTAAACTGGAGGTTGTTACATGAGGTGAACAACACCATAAAGTAGAACAGAAAGTGAATGATTGATTATAAGCCATCAACCCTTGAAGCATCGCAGTAAGCTTCAGTCAAGAATTTTCGCGTGGCGAAAAACCCACAGGCGCTGACATCACCTGTGGTGAGGGAATGAGAATTTCATTATGTTTTTATTTATTCACTTATTTACTTGTCCATTTATTTATTTATCCGTGACCACTGCAGGGAAAGGCGGGAAGGACTGAGTGTTATGTTTGGTTGACGAAAGAGGTACGGTGCAACCCAACAGCTTTGCACATCACTGAAATCCATGTGCAACATAGGGTATATTCAGGCTACCCTGTGCACGGACGAAAAGTTAGTTTTTAAGCATTTGTGGTCCATAACGTTGGCAGATAGGTGACAAAATTTGTACACGGTAAACCCAAAAGCTACAAACAAAACAACATTACTCTATTGTGGAGTTCCTGAATTAAACCAGGCTCAGAACCAAAAGTAGAGGAAGCATCCATAATATCAAAGAGTTGGCGGGCATACAAGCGCACCGTGGCGCAAAATGTAAAGGTGTCCTACTCGTAGAACTTAAACAACCACTACACAAGTTTCTAACCCTCCGTCAGTTCTGCAAGGTGACAAGCCACCAAGCAGGCATATTTCTGGGCTGTATACTCACGAAGAACTCCAGCTACCAGAAATTTCGCCCGATTGGAGCGGAATCAGTCAAGTAGGACGGCTCAGTCAATTGGAGGAAGCAAAAAGCAAACAGCCGATGGAAAGAGCAGGCCACTGAGGAGGCAAATGGAACGGCGGCTAGCACTTGGGAAATGTAAATAGAATGGAGATGTTTTGCGTACATGCACTATGGCCAAACGAGAATAGAGCGATAGAAAGGCGCACCGCCATGATTCATATGTGTACTTAATTGGCCATAGAGCAATACGAAAGTTTCATCCACAGGGAGACTGTATTACGGGCATATAATACGCTCCCAAGAATGAGAAAATCTCATTTGGATTGGGATGTGTTGAAGCTATGCCTAACACAGCACCAGTCTCTGGATAGATCTGGCGGAATATTCCAGAGCAGAGACCCATCTAGAAGGAACAGGATGCAGACTGTATAAAAAGCTAGGCTGGGAACACAGCAAACTCAAATCAAGCAAGGATATGGCAGACAACCCTCGCCCGAAAGTAGCTGGATATAAAAACGGGGTCGTCATATATGTGCCCAATAATTCTACCGTTGCTAAACTCAAAGTGGCTTTGGACCTGATTCGTAGGGAGCATCTAGGGTAGATCATAGCAAGTAGGAATGAGTTATGTCACAAGTGACCAAGTTAGCTATGAACTGCGACAGTACGAGAATGTACGATATTTCAAACAGTTTATGGAGATTATACAAGAGGTGAGCGTACTGAACAAGATGACGCCGTAAGTCAATACAAGCTTTAGTGCATACTAAGAGAATCTTGAAGTGAGGGATTCATACAGAGGACGTGAATTCAGGTTTGGCCTAACCCCCGCCATGAAGGCGTCTTGATGCAACGGACAGTTTTAGATATTTAGACAGCTTGAACGTTCTGAGCCATAGTTGATCAAGGTCCAAAAGTATACAGCAAGCGCCTTCTATGGGGGGGGGCTGGAACAAGTTTTGATCAATACGCGCTACTGCTGGTGTATCATCTATTACGTTGACAATGAAATTATCCACGTTTATTCTGTTCCCATTTGTAATCCCCGGCCCTGTTTTGTGTTCAGTGTGCATATATGGACTGACGTTTATTTGTCTTTACCACTTCACCCATTTGGCCTTGAGGTTTTCCGGCCATTTGTAGTCGACTTTGCACGTGTGACTGTCGCACGTGGGAGCCTGTTTGCTCCTTTGGTTTGTAATTTTCTGGTCCAAGTGGACCGTTTGTTTTGGATGCGTATCTACTGTCGAGGTACATATAATTTGCGAATTTGTCTTACACTAATAGTACCGTATAGAAACCCATCTCTGACTCTCTTGTGCCTACCCGGAGGTTCTTGAATTACGCGTCACTCGAAGATACCGTTCGACCGTTACGGCTAGTCAGCAACTATTGGTATAAATCGAAGAAGATGCAAGATAGAACCTCATAGCTGGTCGCACACATTGCTTTAAAATTTCAGCTTTCATGGTTCGGTGGTGGTAGGGGCACCTGGGCTAGAGAACAGAGCTTCCGTGCTCGACGAACTTGAACTGGACTTGGTGGGAAAAGCCAAAGGTACAAGAGTACCTTTGACCAAGACCCTTGATCTTTGTGGAATTTGTGACAGGGACATGAACGCGTCAGCTGTAATCGAGCAGTGGAAGGAAGTTGCTTGAAATATGGCAGAAGAGATGCTTAGCCTAGATTTATTTGACCCGCGATCGGGGAGTCAGAATCTGGTTGGATCTCGAGAAATGTTTAGCAGAGCGATGAAGGGTGTAGGAGACTAATAGTACCCGCAAAGAAGAAGGGTTTACTATGGGACCCGGTACCGAAGACATCGTTGGCATACAGTAGGAAGGTGAGGAGTCCGATCACATCCCCTTGAATGAATCCGGTAGATAGTGAGTGCTGAGTTGACGGTTTGGTTCCAAGCTGCGCTAAGTGTGTCCTATCACTGGAATGAGGATCCAGTGATGCAAAATGCACTAAGTTTATATGGTCATGGATTCGTGAATGACCCGTTCAAAAGTTTTTACATAGTCCGATAGATTATAGCAAATGAGTGAAATAGAGGAAAATGTTGGTAGCTCAGGTATCGTAGATGGTGGTCGTTGGCTTGTTCGCTGAGCTGTGCATTTTGATTGCAAACGTTTCATCACCAATCAAAGTGACATCATCAGTGCGTTATTGTGGAGCGTAGGAGTGCGTAGCGGTGGGTTGTTGGTTGTGCGTTGGGTAGTGTTGTGCGTGTGCATATATGCGTGCCGCTAGCAGAAGATGGCCTTTGATCGCGATTAGTTGTTCGGCCGGGCGATTCCATTGGTTGCTTCGTTGTCCTGTGTCCCCATTCGCCGATGCCCACGTGACCTCTGAGCCTCGCATTTCCTGCCGTCATAATCTGGTCGATGCTAGAGTAACCTTTGTCCTTTCCAGTTCCGGGTTATGACATTTATTGATTTACCTCCAAGGAGTTCCTGGTTTACTTTGTTTGTGAGTTCAATATTCGGTCCTCCTTGAGTTTCCCGGTTGAGATGTTGGTCTTTTGCACGTAGGGGCGCGTAAATTGTGTCAAGTTCGATGCCCCGGTTGATCGAATCTGCCGTGGAGTACCACACTTCCAGAAATTCTCTTCCGTGTCTCGTGCCTCCGTATGGGAAATTTTTGCATTTTTCAAGTTCAATTTGTGGCCTTCCGGGTCATTTCAAGCAACTACCTTCCACTGCTCGATTACAGCTGACGCGTTCATGTCCCTGTCACAAATTCCACAAAGATCAAGGGTCTTGGTCAAAGGTACTCTTGTACCTTTGGCTTTTCCCACCAAGTCCAGTTCAAGTTCGTCGAGCACGGAAGCTCTGTTCTCTAGCCCAGGTGCCCCTACCACCACCGAACCATGAAAGCTGAAATTTTAAAGCAATGTGTGCGACCAGCTATGAGGTTCTATCTTGCATCTTCTTCGATTTATACCAATAGTTGCTGACTAGCCGTAACGGTCGAACGGTATCTTCGAGTGACGCGTAATTCAAGAACCTCCGGGTAGGCACAAGAGAGTCAGAGATGGGTTTCTATACGGTACTATTAGTGTAAGACAAATTCGCAAATTATATGTACCTCGACAGTAGATACGCATCCAAAACAAACGGTCCACTTGGACCAGAAAATTACAAACCAAAGGAGCAAACAGGCTCCCACGTGCGACAGTCACACGTGCAAAGTCGACTACAAATGGCCGGAAAACCTCAAGGCCAAATGGGTGAAGTGGTAAAGACAAATAAACGTCAGTCCATATATGCACACTGAACACAAAACAGGGCCGGGGATTACAAATGGGAACAGAATAAACGTGGATAATTTCATTGTCAACGTAATAGATGATACACCAGCAGTAGCGCGTATTGATCAAAACTTGTTCCAGCCCCCCCCCATAGAAGGCGCTTGCTGTATACTTTTGGACCTTGATCAACTATGGCTCAGAACGTTCAAGCTGTCTAAATATCTAAAACTGTCCGTTGCATCAAGACGCCTTCATGGCGGGGGTTAGGCCAAACCTGAATTCACGTCCTCTGTATGAATCCCTCACTTCAAGATTCTCTTAGTATGCACTAAAGCTTGTATTGACTTACGACTTCTTCTCCGGTCAACCTCAATGCCAAATCGGTAAGTTGTGAGGGCAAATGAACGTCAGTTCATATGTGCACAATAAACACAAAAATGGCCTGGGTTTACGAATGGTAACCAATCATACATGGAGAATTTACATTGTCATCGTAATGCATGATACACCGCCAGCCAAATTCTCCACGTTGATTCAGCGGGCGCCTCAGTTCATGCATTCAACCTACGCTCATCTGCTTTCTAAGTTACCACACCAGCCACCGACACGAATGATTCGAGTCCACTTCTGCCACAAGTGCCGAATTCGATGGAGTGCAAGCCTAATTGCGTGTCTCCAGTAAACACACGTCTCTAGTATCTCTTAAGAACGCCGCCCGACGTTTCAACATGCGGGTTTCTTACTAAGCCATGTGGGCTCGCCTCACAAGTATCCACTACCCCTTCGAGTTCGTTTCCCACGAGACAGGTCCTCACCAGAGACCAGAACCACGTCCCACCGTTTCAATTCTTGAGTTGCATTGAGCCACTTCGTGCGTACCTGCAACGTTAGCAGACATTCCCTTACCCAACGACGCCAGAATACGCCAGGGAGATAATTGACCCGTTTCCAACCGACATGATAACGCGAGGCCAAACCGTTGTGACCGGGTAACGCAGGACAGCACCGCATAAGCAACAAACAGTTTGGAATAGCTGCTCCACATTGTTGCTGTCTGATTATAGCGGGACTATAGGTCGGTTATTTGGAATTCGTTCCGCCTGTATATGAAGCGTGTTCAGTTGTCCATCGGTCAAACACCGTTCCTCCGCGGGCATAAATGGATGTGTCGTACCGACCTGATTATACACTTCCACACACCCTCACGATGGCTAGCTGCTGGTAGATTGAAGTGCCACCGTTTATCCACAGTCATAATTCGGTTTGATATTTTACTCCGACTCCACCGCCTTGTATCATCATGAAATTCCGTTAGCGCACCAGCAAAGTTAGTACCATAATCACTGTAGATATCAGTGGGCTTGCCACGTCTACCAACGAGCATTATAGGAATGAATCTATCGACAGGTTGCCTGCCATTTCTAAACGGACTGCTCTAGTATTCAGACAGCTCAAGATACGGCCATAGCGTTTTTGTTGCTAACGGCTGCGTTTGGTCTTAAAAGGTCCAAAGTAGTACACTCACACGCACTCGAAGAGGCACCAACCCGCTTCTACTCTGTCTGCCGGTAATGGAGCCATCATTTGTGTACCGAGCTGTGCGGACCGGCGTCTGCATGAAAAGCACGCACAATCACTTGTTTAACGGCGCCGGTCACATTGATGATCCAATATCGCCGTCGGATACAGACCAGGACCTGCGCCATTCCACAGTGCCCTTCCACTCCATGAAAGTGACGTGTGATTAAGGCAATCGGTTAGCAAGAAGAACGGGATGTTTTACCAACTGACTGTAGTTCGAATAACTAAGTCTGCCCCCACGCACAAAACGTCATCAACCAAAACAGGTGAAAATTTTCGTAAGCTGACGTTTTGAGTCCGATTGGTGGAATACTTGCCATCCGCTGCAGAAGCGTTAACCTGACGCAGCGTTAACCTGATGAAGTGACTGGATTGCACGATCTTTATCAAGCAACTGCGTGCTTGGCGGAGCTCGGATACTCTGATAACACCGGAAATTGGAGACTTTTCTCGCTCTGCCCGTCTTAATCGATACATATTACCCGTAACGCAGTAATCAAGCCACGACCTTCTGTGGCTCCATTTGATCGGAGAACCAAGACATTAATAGGCACATGACATCATTTCCTTCCGGTCGATTAACCTGTGCTACGAGGCCCCTCAAATTGACACCGTCCGACTTCGTCAATCGAAGCTGTAGAGACCAGTTACTCTCTAGTTGGAGTAAAAATCCGAGTCCCGCTAACCCACTACGTAGCGGACCGAGGTTACATATCCCTCGAGACGCAATGTCAGCTGGATTGTTCTCTAATGTCACGTGCCTCCATTGAGTAGGTGTCGACATATCACGAATGACTGTTGGGCGATTTGTAACAAAGGTATAAAATTTGTAAAATAATTTGCGGATGTAGTGGAAAAGAATCATAGAGTCCGTCCAAAAAACAGTACGTTGGAAGTGGTCCTTTGTACTTGCCCGAATTACATCTGCTACCCGGACTGCCAACCACGCAGCTGTTAACTCTAACCTTGGTATCAAAACGGGCTTGAGGCGGACCACCCGCGCCTTCGAGAAGACAAGCGAACAGCCAGAAACTTCAGTATCCATAATGAAGCGGACATATTCTACCACACTATACGCGGTCTCCGATGCATAAAAAAAACGAGCATTATAGGAATGAATCTATCGACAGGTTGCCTGCCATTTCTAAACGGACTGCTCTAGTATTCAGACAGCTCAAGATACGGCCATAGCGTTTTTGTTGCTAACGGCTGCGTTTGGTCTTAAAAGGTCCAAAGTAGTACACTCACACGCACTCGAAGAGGCACCAACCCGCTTCTACTCTGTCTGCCGGTAATGGAGCCATCATTTGTGTACCGAGCTGTGCGGACCGGCGTCTGCATGAAAAGCACGCACAATCACTTGTTTAACGGCGCCGGTCACATTGATGATCCAATATCGCCGTCGGATACAGACCAGGACCTGCGCCATTCCACAGTGCCCTTCCACTCCATGAAAGTGACGTGTGATTAAGGCAATCGGTTAGCAAGAAGAACGGGATGTTTTACCAACTGACTGTAGTTCGAATAACTAAGTCTGCCCCCACGCACAAAACGTCATCAACCAAAACAGGTGAAAATTTTCGTAAGCTGACGTTTTGAGTCCGATTGGTGGAATACTTGCCATCCGCTGCAGAAGCGTTAACCTGACGCAGCGTTAACCTGATGAAGTGACTGGATTGCACGATCTTTATCAAGCAACTGCGTGCTTGGCGGAGCTCGGATACTCTGATAACACCGGAAATTGGAGACTTTTCTCGCTCTGCCCGTCTTAATCGATACATATTACCCGTAACGCAGTAATCAAGCCACGACCTTCTGTGGCTCCATTTGATCGGAGAACCAAGACATTAATAGGCACATGACATCATTTCCTTCCGGTCGATTAACCTGTGCTACGAGGCCCCTCAAATTGACACCGTCCGACTTCGTCAATCGAAGCTGTAGAGACCAGTTACTCTCTAGTTGGAGTAAAAATCCGAGTCCCGCTAACCCACTACGTAGCGGACCGAGGTTACATATCCCTCGAGACGCAATGTCAGCTGGATTGTTCTCTAATGTCACGTGCCTCCATTGAGTAGGTGTCGACATATCACGAATGACTGTTGGGCGATTTGTAACAAAGGTATAAAATTTGTAAAATAATTTGCGGATGTAGTGGAAAAGAATCATAGAGTCCGTCCAAAAAACAGTACGTTGGAAGTGGTCCTTTGTACTTGCCCGAATTACATCTGCTACCCGGACTGCCAACCACGCAGCTGTTAACTCTAACCTTGGTATCAAAACGGGCTTGAGGCGGACCACCCGCGCCTTCGAGAAGACAAGCGAACAGCCAGAAACTTCAGTATCCATAATGAAGCGGACATATTCTACCACACTATACGCGGTCTCCGATGCATAAAAAAATACGTGATGTTCGGCGTACGGAATACCACCAACCGCTCTAGGCTTTATACACCCAGGAAATTGCAAGTTATGGAGGCTACGAAGGTTGGATAACCAATTATCCCAACAGGTGAGATTTGTGTCATTTAACAACTCGTCCCAACTGTACATGGATTGCGATAGACACTTGCCTGGTATTAACCACGGAGAAACAAAGCCCGGGGGATTATACAGTGAAGATATACAGGGTAGAACACCTTTGTATGTTGACAGTTTCGTCGGTAAATTAAAGACAGTCACATGTGCATCATATTCCGTATCCTGCTGCACTCTAGGGTACACCCAGTCGGCAAGGGAACCGTAGTTAGGTTTCTCACACGGGACGTGGGTTCGGTCGGACCAATGGCTGACAGTACCCCGCGATCGTTGGAAGACCAGTTCTCTAGGCTGAATCCTCCCTTCGAGAGCAAAACACTTATCTCGTTAACGAAGAACTTAGCCGTTACAAAGTCCGGCAATGACTTTAAGCAGTCCTCAACATATAGATTGTTGTCTATTGCGCTGCAGGTTGAGACGGCATAATCTGAGCCAGATTCCTCAACGGTCTTTTGTAAGGCGAACATTGCATAGAAAGGAGAGGAGGCGGTACCAAGAGGGTGAGACTTCCATAAAAATTTAGTAGGTTCTCCAAATAGCTCATAGTTTTCCCACCACAGGAATTTTAGGGCACCTCTATCACATGGGTCAACCTTGAGCTGTAGGAACATCTCTTTGATGTCTGCTGCCACAGCAACTTGCTCTAAATGAAAGCCCAGCATAACATTTACAAGTGTTGCGGTCAAATCAGGGCCCTGATACAGGTGATCGTTCAGGGACATACCACGACATTTAGCAGCGGCGTCAAATATTACCCGAATCTTTTGTGGCTTATTTGGGTTAACAACCGGATGGTGTGGGAGATACCACTGCTTTGAATTTAATAAAAATGAGAAGTATATGCAACCAATTCAATGTATTCTTCCTCCAGGTATGCGCGAAGCGCCTCATTTCACTTTCCGTGTAAAACACAATCCTTGCACAGTCTAGTTTTCAGATTATGTAGACGTTTTCTAGTCACCTGGAAGTTATCGGGTAAGGCAAGTGCGTTATCCTTCCATGGGAGCGGTAGCTGATACTGCCCATTTACTCGCACCGCACCAGTCGCCACTATCAACAGAGTCTTTTGATTCTCTAAAGAGAGATGAGTTTTCGATGCTGATGTGTCTGCGAATTCTGAGTTGTACTTGAGGGAGGAATGTTTGAGTGACGGTCGAAAAGTGTCAAAGCCACCGGCTGTCTGGGATACATGCGGCCGTTTAGTCCTTCAGCGAATATCTCAAATTCACTACCTTGCTTTCATTTTCCATGGTTCTGCCTGACCTTGCTGTTCAAAGTCACACATTGTTGATACCAATCTCCGACTCCGCTGAATTCATCAGTAAAGTTCTCGTACCTAGCCGGCCAAATTTTCACTGTGAATAGTTTTCCACAACTTGTCACTTCTCATGTGTTCGAGAATAGCGAAGTGCCAGTGCAGGAGCACATCCGTAGACGTGTAAAACAAGCCGTAAAAACAACGAGTTTGGGCGAGTGGTGATCATTTTTGGGAAAAATGTAAACAAATTTCGCCATAACCAGTTAAGCCAAGCGATAGTCCTCAGAAGCAACGCACGAAGGCGGAACTTTGAAAGGTTGGGCGGTTTCTCTCCCTTTTAAAAGCCCTGAACTCAGTAAAAATAAAGGGCGAGAACATTCGAAAAACGAGAAACATTTGAGACAACCAAAGAGAGCGGCACTAGTTTTGAAAGGCAATGCTCCTTAACGTCAAACATCGGTTATTTGCAGGGCTTTGCTCTAGAGAAGTCAAAACCGGAGGGTTAGAGGTGATTCATCGGATTAAAGATATACCCTTTGCGGTGGGCGTCACCGTGAATTAGAGTAAAATGGGGGTCTCGATGTTTTGCTTCCAGGCGGGCATAAAACCTTTCGCGCACTGCCTTCGTTTTTCAATCCACTCCGCAAGATTAGGTGTCACCGATTCCGCGTCCAGCATCGCAAGTTCTAAAGTATTGTTTCCTTCAGCTCCTTAGGGACTAACTTGGAACTGCAATCAGAAAAAAGATCCTTCTTATGCGCAAAATTGGTAGACCTACTGAGGGAACGACAACATGGCGTCTTTCAAAATCCATACCTTCGAACCAGCGTCCCGGATCACAATAAAATCGGAGGCCGCTCACTTCGATCTAATTCAAGCTTAGGGGAAGATATTTTTTAGACAACTTTTCTCAGTAACAGTATCGACTGTCTCAAATAGCACTCCTCCGACATTTACTCACGCTACATTCATGTATTCAATTAAACCGCTTTCAGCTACCTTTATGTAAGTCCTGCTGGCAAATTACAGCACGCACTCGGACGAACCGCAGGCTGCCAAAAAAGCTCCGGTGACTTCTGGTAAAAAGATCTTTTTCAAAAAGTTGAGTACAGGGGATACAGTAGATAAGCTGCCATTTCGTAAAATGTTGAACCGCTGTAAATCAGGAATCCGCCGGTGGAACATGTGAAAACAAGCCACCATCATGGACCTCGCTCGAAAAAACAAAGACGTCGTGATCAAATACATGAGGCAGCTCTACAGAAACAAGCCATCCGCGTTCCCCTTGAGGGACAGAAACGGAGATCTAACGAATGACAGAACAGTGGTAGCTGAGGTCCCCAGAGAACACTGTGCGTGTCTATACTCAGTCGCAGCGTCTTCTTCAAATCCACTCTTGTCATGGCGGAACTACGAACAGCCTCTAACCGGCTTCGTCTTCACGGTGGCGGACATTCGTCAACTCGTAAATAACATCAACCCATTTTGCGCGTTGGGGCCCGACGAGGTCCATCCAAGGACTCTGAAGGAGACGTCCTCCAAACTGGCTAATTGTCTACACATGGTGTTTAGTCAGTCGCTTGACGAAGGCCGACTTCCCCCTGCTTGGAAGGAAGCGATCATCACGCCAATCTAAAAAAACTGGTGACCGACTATCGCCTGGCAGCTATAGGCCTATAAGTCCCACTAGCGTGCCGTGCAAGGTGATGGAACGCATTCTGAAGCGAGCTATCCCAGATCACCTTACTTCCAGCAATCTGATATCTCCAGCTCAACACG